>NW_020624598.1:42145-44712 GCF_003573695.1 Papaver somniferum | reverse complement strand
AGCCCTTTTTGATGCACCCAGTTAAATTCGATGGTTGTCTTTCTTAATGTAACCTCCACCTTCTATCCCAACCAACCAAAGAACAAGCTAGTCAAGTTTCGTTCAGTATTCTAAAGTGATTGGCAATCGTAACTTCCTATCAAACACCTTGAAGATCGAGGCCATACATGTATTGGTAGATCGTGCGCGTGCAAATTTCTTATCACTATGTGAATTGTGCTAGAATCAGGGTGCCTAAATATCTAGACTAAGACTCCTAATAATTACATATTTGCACAAGAGTCAACATTTCAAGGTAAATGAGCTCCATTTTTATGATTTTTCATTTTTTAATTTTTTTTTGAATTTTTTCGATTTTTTCAAAAGAAGAAGGAGTTCGTTTTCAATTATGGCATATTATCATGGTATCTACTCTATACCCCCAAACCTAAACTAAACATTGTCCTCAATGTTTCAAAATATGGAAATAATTAAAATGCAACATATGGAAAGGGACATGCTGAGTAGAGAAAAAGGAGAGAGAATACCCGATTTCGGCGAAAGCAGAATTAAAACTCCGTTATTCAAGGAAAAAAATCCAACATATTTCAGCCGAGATCATATTGGATTAGCAAAATATATACAAAAGGAACAAAAGGGTTTTTAAGAAATTTTATCTACTGGATTATATACAAAAAAATTCACCATACACTAACAATCTAAAGAGTTGAGGATCAACCCAAAAGACAAAGTGTAAAGGTTTCAACAGCTTCACACAATAATAATATGGTAGGCATGCAAGTGAAGCTGTGAAACAAAATGAGCTACCCCCAAACCCGGATTTTACAGAAGATATAATTTTGAAAACAAAATCGCGCAGCTTTGGGGGTTCATCATGCAAAAGGTCTAGCTCGAAATGAACTTTGCTAGGGACGGGCAAACATGCTAATTCCAACTGTGGTTCCTCAAATATATTATACTTAGAAGCAAAATAGTCCAAGAGGACTTGGGAAGCACACAGTTCCAAACCTAGATTAGGGACTCTCAGAAAAGTCGGTTTGACAATATGGGTACAAACCAAATCTAGCTTGGGTGGAAGGCCATCAGATTGTGACTTATGTAGGACGATAGGCACATCATTATTAATCAAATCAAAATCTCCGAAATCATCTACACATGTCACATCATGCTTACAATCATCAAACAAATTGGCAAGATCACAATCAGAGTCATCAACATCATCAACAGATTCATTCTCATGCATCGGCAAATCAGGAGAAATATCACAATGTGACCTAGGTAGAGAATCAGACACATCACTTATATTTTCATGCATAATAACATTAGTGTCTACAGAAGATTCAACTATTCCTATGTCATGCTCATCTTCACAGAATAATTGTACGAATCCCATGTCAATATCAAAATCATATGAATTACAATGAGTATTAGAAAAAACAACATTCATGAAGGTCGAGGGCGAGAAGCCATATGTTATTGAACCAACAGGTTCCACAATATTTTCATGTTCTTCTAACATATCATCATAATCATCATAATCATCATCATGGTAGCATGCATATTGGTCCTCATTAACAGTGGTGGTGTCATTAGTCGATTCACGTTCCTCTAAATTAGGTTCATATTCAACATCATTTACATGAATGGGACTAGACACTTCATTAGGGACAACATACATTTCCTCATGAATTTCCTCCTTTTGTAGGTGAAGCAAAATCTGATCTAAATATGCCTGAATTCGTGATGTAGATCTATCGAAGTTTTGCTCACTGAGTCTGAAAGCTTCTGTGGTGGAGTCTAAATTCATGGGAGTACAAAATTCTTCATGTTCAAATTGTGGTGATTGGTACATGTGTGCATGGTCATTAGGGTTTATAAAATATTGATCGCAACCCTCAAAGGATTGATTATGGTCCCAATGACTACCATCCTCACAATTTATGGGCATTTCATACTTTGGATTTTCTCTAGATTGCCTAAAATCATGCAAACTATGACAATTCTCAACAGGGTGGTCTAAACTACCACATGCGGGACATGCATAGATTTCAGGTTGCCTAAGAAAATTAGATGTGACAGATTCCTCATGTGATTGCATTTCTAAAGCTGCGATTCGAGCTTCTAATTGATCCTCAAGAGATGATTGTGTGAGTGAGGTATTAGCAAAATGTTCATTTTCACGTTGTGGCGAATGATGCATGTGTGAATAGTCATTAGGGTTCATGTATTGAGGCTCGGGACTTTGAAAATGTCCATAATAATTCCTATGACTATTGACATCATGGTCTATGAGAGGTTCATAACGTGAAGTATGTCCACACGCAAGTTCTCTAAGGGATTTGTTGTATTCCCCAACTGTAGACCAAGATCTAGACATGATTGGGCTCAAAATCTAAGTAACTATATTACAAAGCCAAAATTTGGTTTTTAAAGGGTTTGGATTTTTGGGAAAAATTTGGTTTTGGTGGGATAAAAGAAAAAAACTTGGTTGTTAATGTGGGAGCAAAATAAAATTTGGTTTTAAAATCTGGGAGCAAGTAATTTTTTTTTTTTTTTTTTTTTTTTTT
>NW_020624598.1:0-42135 GCF_003573695.1 Papaver somniferum | reverse complement strand
TTTTTTTTGGAACTTATCCTAGCAAAAATTAGCACAACCCATAAAAGAAAATAAAAACAACAATAATAATTACAAACCCATAAAAGAAAGAAAAAGAAGAAAAAGAAAAATTATTACAAGCCCAAAAAAATAAAGAAAAACAAAAATTATTACAAGCCCACAAATTAAAAATGGAAGCCCACAGGTTGGGTTCTCTTAATGGGTTTAAGCTTACCTTTGAAGCACAGCCCAGCTGTTCAGTTTGGTTGCAAAAGCCCAGTTGGGCTTTGGATCATCCTAAGCTTTGGCTTCAACACTCAAGGCCCAGTTGGGCTTGGTTCAATTTCTTCTCCTTCTGCAGCTTACAGCCCAGTTGGGCTTGGTTCAATTTCCTCTCCTTCTGCAGCTTACAGCCCAGTTGGGCTTTATCTTACACCAGCTTCAGCAGGCAGCAGCAGCAGGGAATAGCAACAGGAGCACAGCAGCAATAGCAGCAGCAGGATCAGGAGCAGCAGCAGGATCAGGAGAAGCAGCTCAGCTCTATTTGGGCTTCACAGCAGCATATTTCAGAGTTCAGTTGGTACAAAACCAAGATGACAATGACCCAATGACCAATATGCAGTAGCAGTTAAGATGATGTAGTAGCAGATAAACAAAAGAAATATGCAGCTAACTACAGACAGACAACTGCAGCTAACACAGGGTGCTAAGTTGCAATCACAGAAGTGCAGAAAATTGAAAATATGCAGTGATGCAGGAAAAGATGCAGAGATGCTAATGCAAGTTACACTAAAATGCAAGAATGCAATGCATGATGAATATGCTAGAATGAAACAATATGCAAAAGAGTATGCAGTGATGCAAATGAACTAACATGCCAAAAACAGCCAAGAAAAATTCAACACAACACAACCAAGTTCCCCGGCAGCGGCGCCAAAAACTTGGTGTGGTTTTAAAAGAACCTACAACTGCACCTGCAAGTATACAGGGTTGTTGTAGATAGGTGGAGTAAGAAGGGGTTTGTCCTCAGGGACTTGGTGTGTGTAGTTGAATATATGGTTTTAACTACAACTGATTTCAGAACAAGAAGTAACACAAATAGGGGGTTTTGTTTGCCGATTCGGCTAGATGATGATAGTGACTGAAATAACAGAAGCGAAAGCAAAGAGTAACCTACAAGCAGATAGATAAGGTGCTGGGGAAGTCGAATCCACCGCTTAACCTATACTAAGTCAATTCAATCCCAATGATGTTCTTGTCCCTTGTATAGATATCAGTGAGCTTCTAGGCTCAACTGACTAACTAGATGGCAGTGGAGGTTCTATGTCTGCTGCTCATCAAAGGGTGGTTTCAGGAGGAAGGTTTAGTATCACTAAGATAACTATCTAATCCTAGTATTAGCTGCCCTTCTCACAAAACAACTAACCACAGATCAATTACTTAGGTGAGTAAACAATCCTAAGGGATATCCTTATCACAGCTAAAATATCAATCCTAGGCACTAATTGTCTAGCTAAAGCACAATTAGTCAGAGAATTGGCAATGATCACTAAGGCATGAGCTGCAGCACAATCACACAGTGGTGTTCTAACTACAATGCATACATGACATGCACTGTGAGAGCAAAATGTAAAGTGCACAAGATAATTTATCCACAACATTATAGCACAACAAGACCAATATCAGAACTGAAATGAAACTTAGCAATAGATTAAAGGTTTCATCTTAACCCTAACTATGAAATTAGAACATCATCATGAAGATAAAATCAAACATGAACTACTTCTTGGTGCACCGGCTAATCCGGGCATGGTTACAACACAAACCATATCATCCTATTTATACCCAATTTACACAATTCTAGTTCATACACACAATTCCCAAAAATCCCCAAATTTAACAGTGAATTAGGGCTATGAAATTTACCTACTTTGATGGGTCAAATCTTACCCACAATGTCGACCCAATCTTCCTCTGACTCTCCTGCTCCATTCCCATGTGTCAATTGCTACTCTAGACTCGCCTAATCGATTGATTTTTCTTCTAGGGTTTCAGAGAAAAGTGAGAAGAAATATCAATCAAATAGGGGGCTAGAAAGAGGGGGTGATGATGGGTTTTGCTTTTATGGAAAAGGTAGAGTGGTTTGGTGGTGTTTGGTGGCGTCAGGGAGTGGTGGCGATGATGGAGAAGGTGGTGACAGTGGAGTAGTGGTTCTGCAGAGGTGAGGTGGGGGAAGATGGGTTCGATGGGAAAGAAGGAAGGGTGTGTTTGGTTTGGTAGGGGAAGGTGTTAGGTGCTCGTGTGTTTGGCGAGTTTAGCAATTGTTGATGAACAGCGAGGATGCGACGTTGGATGCGAAGATGATGGATCGATCTAACGGCGAGACAGAAGGAAGCGAGGAGCGACCGTTGGATGCGGAAGTACAACGAAACTGACGGCTCAAGATGGAGTTAGGTGCTGTAGTGTTTGACAGGAGCTTCAGACTTTGATGTACTGGTGATGCTGCGACCATAGGATGCTGAGATGATCCAATCTGACGGCTAGAAAAGGAAACGGGTATGGATATAGGAAATGGATTTGGGTGAGGGTTTTGGGCCTTGGGTATGCCAAGCCGATATCTTCTTTAAGAACAATTCTTCCTCTTCAAGCCCACTTCTAGCCTTTTGGTCTTGTGCACAACATTCTTCGCGGCTTCCTTGCGTGATTCCTCCCGGCTTTTCACTACTTTTCTGCTCTTTTCCGCTCCGCAATTCATCTAACTTTATTTGTTACCTAAAAATGCAAAATTAATTAAGAAAAATATTTATTCTTGAAAACAATGAAAATACAGAATATGGGATAAAATGTAGAATTAACGCACAAAAGATGAGTTAAATGCCAAGAAAAATATATAGAAATATGCACTTTTTACTACTTAACACGTCTCCAATGTGTTGGCTCGATCCATCTAACGCCCGTTACTTCCTCGTGGCAAGTCCGATCCGGGCAAGTGATGACTCGCTGGAAACCTTATGACGAGGAGAACACTTGACGCGGTTATTTTGAACTACTAATCTCGTTTTAATAGTTTTTTAGTTAAAAAATATTAAAATATCCAAATAAATGCACGGTTTTTGGATTTTCACCCAATTAGGGCAGACGCCCTCCCATATATCACGAGATAAAAAATCCATCTTATCTCGTGCAACCCGCTTTCTAACTAGTCACTAGCCTTCATAAGAATAACCAGCGAAAAAAAAGTAAAAATAAATAAAAAAGGCAATCAACACGAGGACTTCCCAAAAGGGCACCCATCTTAGTACTACTCTCGCCCAAGCACGCTTAACTGCAGAGTTCTGATGGGTTCTGGTGCATTAATGCTGGTATGATCAATTGCTGAAAGTTTCTCACCAATTTTACTACTTAACACATCTCCAATGTATTGGCTCGATCCATCTAACTCCCGTTACTTCCTCGTGGCAAGTCCGATCCGGGCAAGTGATGACTCGCTGGAAACCTTATGACGAGGAGAACGCTTGACACGGTTATTTTGAACTACTAATCTCGTTTTAATAGTTTTTTAGTTAAAAAATATTAAAATATCCAAATAAATGCACGGTTTTTGGATTTTCACCCAATTAGGGCAGACCCCCTCCCATATATCACGAGATAAAAAATCCACCTTATCTCATGCAACCCGCTTTCTAACTAGTCACTAGCATTCATAAGAATAACCGGCGAAAAAAAGTAAAAATAAATAAAAAAGGAAATCAACACGAGGACTTCCCAAAAGGTCACCCATCTTAGTACTCTCCCGCCCAAGCACGTTTAACTGCAGAGTTCTGATGGGTTCTGGTGCATTAGTGCTGGCATGATCGATTGCTAAAAGTTTCTCACCAATTTTACTACTTAACACGTCTCCAACGTATTGGCTCGATCCATCTAACGCCCGTTACTTCCTCGTGCCAAGTCCGATCCGGGCAAGTGATGACTCGCTGGAAACCTTATGACGAGGAGAACGCTTGACACGGTTATTTTGAACTACTAATCTCGTTTTAATAGTTTTTTAGTTAAAAAATATTAAAATATCCAAATAAATGCACGGTTTTTGGATTTTCACCCAATTAGGGCAGACGCCCTCCCATATATCACGAGATAAAAAATCCATCTTATCTCGTGCAACCCGCTTTCTAACTAGTCACTAGCCTTCATAAGAATAACCGGCGAAAAAAAAGTAAAAATAAATAAAAAAGGCAATCAACACGAGGACTTCCCAAGAGGTCACCTATCTTAGTACTACTCTCGCCCAAGCACGCTTAACTGCAGAGTTCTGATGGGTTCTGGTGCATTAGTGCTGGTATGATCGATTGCTGAAAGTTTCTCACCAATTTTACTACTTAACACGTCTCCAATGTGTTGGCTCGATCCATCTAACGCCCGTTACTTCCTCGTGGCAAGTCCGATCCGGGCAAGTGATGACTCGCTGGAAACCTTATGACGAGTAGAACGCTTGACGCGGTTATTTTGAAGTACTAATCTCGTTTTAATAGTTTTTTAGTTAAAAAATATTAAAATATCCAAATAAATGCACGGTTTTTGGATTTTCACCCAATTAGGGCAGACGCCCTCCCATATATCACGAGATAAAAAATCCATCTTATCTCGTGCAACCCGCTTTCTAACAAGTCACTAGCCTTCATAAGAATAACCGGCGAAAAAAAAGTAAAAATAAATAAAAAAGGCAATCAACACGAGGACTTCCCAAGAGGTCACCTATCTTAGTGCTACTCTCGCCCAAGCACGCTTAACTGCAGAGTTCTGATGGATTCTGGTGCATTAGTGCTGGTATGATCGATTGCTGAAAGTTTCTCACCAATTTTACTACTTAACACGTCTCCAATGTGTTGGCTCGATCCATCTAACTCCCGTTACTTCCTCGTGGCAAGTCCGATCCGGGCAAGTGATGACTCGCTGGAAACCTTATGACGAGGAGAACGCTTGACACGGTTATTTTGAACTACTAATCTCGTTTTAATAGTTTTTTAGTTAAAAAATATTAAAATATCCAAATAAATGCACGGTTTTTGGATTTTCACCCAATTAGGGCAGACCCCCTCCCATATATCACGAGATAAAAAATCCATCTTATCTCGTGCAACCCGCTTTCTAACTAGTCACTAGCCTTCATAAGAATAACCGGCGAAAAAAAAGTAAAAATAAATAAAAAAGGAAATCAACACGAGGACTTCCCAAAAGGTCACCCATCTTAGTACTCTCCCGCCCAAGCACGTTTAACTGCAGAGTTCTGATGGGTTCTGGTGCATTAGTGCTGGCATGATCGATTGCTAAAAGTTTCTCACCAATTTTACTACTTAAAACGTCTCCAATGTATTGGCTCGATCCATCTAACGCCCGTTACTTCCTCGTGGCAAGTCCGATCCGGGCAAGTGATGACTCGCTGGAAACCTTATGACGAGGAGAACGCTTGACACGGTTATTTTGAACTACTAATCTCGTTTTAATAGTTTTTTAGTTAAAAAATATTAAAATATCCAAATAAATGCACGGTTTTTGGATTTTCACCCAATTAGGGCAGACGCCCTCCCATATATCACGAGATAAAAAATCCATCTTATCTCGTGCAACCCGCTTTCTAACTAGTCACTAGCCTTCATAAGAATAACCGGCGAAAAAAAAAGTAAAAATAAATAAAAAAGGCAAACAACACGAGGACTTCCCAAGAGGTCACCCATCTTAGTACTACTCTCGCCCAAGCACGCTTAACTGCAGAGTTCTGATGGGTTCTGGTGCATTAGTGCTGGTATGATCGATTGCTGAAAGTTTCTCACCAATTTTACTACTTAACACGTCTCCAATGTATTGGCTCGATCCATCTAACGCCCGTTACTTCCTCGTGGCAAGTCCGATCCGGGCAAGTGATGACTCGCTGGAAACCTTATGACGAGGAGAACGCTTGACGCGGTTATTTTGAACAACTAATCTCGTTTTAATAGTTTTTTAGTTAAAAAATATTAAAATATCCTAATAAACGCACACGAGATAAAAAAAACATGTATTTTTCCCACCCGCACACGAGATAAAAAATATCCAAACAAACGCACAGTTTTTGAATTTTCACCCAATTAGGGCAGACGCCCTCCCATATATCACGAGATAAAAATTCCATCTTATCTCGTGTAACCCGCTTTCTAACTAGTCACTAGCCTTCATAAGAAAAACCGGCGAAAAAAAATAGTAAAAAAGATAAAAAAGGCAATCAACACGAGGACTTCCCAAGAGGTCACCCATCTTAGTACTACTCTCGCCCAAGCACGCTTAACTGCAGAGTTCTGATGGGTTCTGGTGCATTAGTGCTGGTATGATCGATTGCTGAAAGTTTCTCACCAATTTTACTACTTAACACGTCTCCAATGTATTGGCTCGATCCATCTAACGCCCGTTACTTCCTCGTGGCAAGTCCGATCCGGGCAAGTGATGACTCGCTGGAAACCTTATGAAGAGGAGAACGCTTGACGCGGTTATTTTGAACAACTAATCTCGTTTTAATAGTTTTTTAGTTAAAAAATATTAAAATATCCTAATAAACGCACACGAGATAAAAAAAACATGTATTTTTTAATAGTTTTTTAGTTAAAAAAAATATTAAAATATCCTAACAAACGCACGGTTTTTGAATTTTCACCCAATTAGGGCAGATGCCCTCCCATATATCACGAGATAAAAATTCCATCTTATCTCGTGTAACCCGCTTTCTAACTAGTCACTAGCCTTCATAAGAAAAACCGGCGAAAAAAAAAAGTAAAAAAGATAAAAAAGGCAATCAACACGAGGACTTCCCAAGAGGTCACCCATCTTAGTACTACTCTCGCCCAAGCACGCTTAACTGCAGAGTTCTGATGGGTTCTGGTGCATTAGTGCTGGTATGATCGATTGCTGAAAGTTTCTCACCAATTTTACTACTTAACACGTCTCCAATGTATTGGCTCGATCCATCTAACGCCCGTTACTTCCTCGTGGCAAGTCCGATCCGGGCAAGTGATGACTCGCTGGAAACCTTATGACGAGGAGAACGCTTGACGCGGTTATTTTGAACAACTAATCTCGTTTTAATAGTTTTTTAGTTAAAAAATATTAAAATATCCTAATAAACTCACACGAGATAAAAACATGTATTTTTTAATAGTTTTTTAGTTAAAAAAAATATTAAAATATCCAAACAAACGCACGGTTTTTGAATTTTCACCCAATTAGGGCAGACGCAATCCCATATATCACGAGATAAAAATTCCATCTTATCTCGTGTAACCCGCTTTCTAACTAGTCACTAGCCTTCATAAGAAAAACCGGCGAAAAAAAATAGTAAAAAAGATAAAAAAGGCAATCAACACGAGGACTTCCCAAGAGGTCACCCATCTTAGTACTACTCTCGCCCAAGCACGCTTAACTGCAGAGTTCTGGTGCATTAGTGCTGGTATGATCGATTGCTGAAAGTTTCTCACCAATTTTACTACTTAACACGTCTCCAATGTATTGGCTCGATCCATCTAACGCCCGTTACTTCCTCGTGGCAAGTCCGATCCGGGCAAGTGATGACTCGCTGGAAACCTTATGACGAGGAGAACGCTTGACGCGGTTATTTTGAACTACTAATCTCGTTTTAATAGTTTTTTAGTTAAAAAATATTAAAATATCCAAATAAATGCACGGTTTTTGGATTTTCACCCAATTAGAGCAGACGCCCTCCCATATATCACGAGATAAAAAAATCCATCTTATCTCGTGCAACCCGCTTTCTAACTAGTCACTAGCCTTCATAAGAATAACCGGCAAAAAAAAAGTAAAAATAAATAAAAAAGACAATCAACACGAGGACTTCCCAAGAGGTCACCCATCTTAGTACTACTCTCGCCCAAGCACGCTTAACTGCAGAGTTCTGATGGGTTCTGGTGCATTAGTGCTGGTATGATCGATTGCTGAAAGTTTCTCACCAATTTTACTACTTAACACGTCTCCAATGTATTGGCTCGATCCATCTAACGCCCGTTACTTCCTCGTGGCAAGTCCGATCCGGGCAAGTGATGACTCGCTGGAAACCTTATGACGAGGAGAACGCTTGACGCGGTTATTTTGAACTACTAATCTCGTTTTAATAGTTTTTTAGTTAAAAAATATTAAAATATCCAAATAAGTGCACGGTTTTTGAATTTTCACCCAATTAGGGCAGACGCCCTCCCATATATCACGAGATAAAAAATCCATCTTATCTCGTGCAACCCGCTTTCTAACTAGTCACTAGCCTTCATAAGAATAACCGGCGAAAAAAAAAGTAAAAATAAATAAAAAAGGCAATCAACACGAGGACTTCCCAAGAGGTCACCCATCTTAGTACTACTCTCGCCCAAGCACGCTTAACTGCAGAGTTCTGATGGGTTCTGGTGCATTAGTGCTGGTATGATCGATTGCTGAAAGTTTCTCACCAATTTTACTACTTAACACGTCTCCAATGTATTGGCTCGACCCATCTAACGCCCGTTACTTCCTCGTGGCAAGTCCGATCCGGGCAAGTGATGACTCGCTGGAAACCTTATGACGAGGAGAACGCTTGACGCGGTTATTTTGAACTACTAATCTCGTTTTAATAGTTTTTTAGTTAAAAAATATTAAAATATCCAAATAAATGCACGGTTTTTTGGATTTTCACCCAATTAGGGCAGACGCCCTCCCATATATCACGAGATAAAAAATCCATCTTATCTCGTGCAACCCGCTTTCTAACTAGTCACTAGCCTTCATAAGAATAACGGGCGAAAAAAAAAGTAAAAATATATAAAAAAGGAAATCAACACGAGGACTTCCCAAGAGGTCACCCATCTTAGTACTACTCTCGCCCAAGCACGCTTAACTGCAGAGTTCTGATGGGTTCTGGTGCATTAGTGCTGGTATGATCGATTGCTGAAAGTTTCTCACCAATTTTACTACTTAACACGTCTCCAATGTATTGGCTCGATCCATCTAACGCCCGTTACTTCCTCGTGGCAAGTCCGATCCGGGCAAGTGATGACTCGCTGGAAACCTTATGACGAGGAGAACGCTTGACGCGGTTATTTTGAACTACTAATCTCGTTTTAATAGTTTTTTAGTTAAAAAATATTGAAATATCCAAATAAATGCACGGTTTTTGGATTTTCACCCAATTAGGGCAGACGCCCTCCCATATATCACGAGATAAAAAATCCATCTTATCTCGTGCAACCCGCTTTCTAACTAGTCACTAGCCTTCATAAGAATAACCGGCGAAAAAAAAAGTAAAAATAAATAAAAAAAGGCAATCAACACGAGGACTTCCCAAGAGGTCACCCATCTTAGTACTACTCTCGCCCAAGCACGCTTAACTGCAGAGTTCTGATGGGTTCTGGTGCATTAGTGCTGGTATGATCGATTGCTGAAAGTTTCTCACCAATTTTACTACTTAACACGTCTCCAATGTATTGGCTCGATCCATCTAACGCCCGTTACTTCCTCGTGGCAAGTCCGATCCGGGCAAGTGATGACTCGCTGGAAACCTTATGACGAGGAGAACGCTTGACACGGTTATTTTGAACTACTAATCTCGTTTTAATAGTTTTTTAGTTAAAAAATATTAAAATATCCAAATAAATGCACGGTTTTTGGATTTTCACCCAATTAGGGCAGACCCCCTCCCATATATCACGAGATAAAAAATCCATCTTATCTCGTGCAACCCGCTTTCTAACTAGTCACTAGCCTTCATAAGAATAACCGGCGAAAAAAAAGTAAAAATAAATAAAAAAGGCAATCAACACGAGGACTTCCCAAAAGGTCACCCATCTTAGTACTCTCTCGCCCAAGCACGCTTAACTGCAGAGTTCTGATGGGTTCTGGTGCATTAGTGCTGGCATGATCGATTGCTAAAAGTTTCTCACCAATTTTACTACTTAACACGTCTCCAATGTATTGGCTCGATCCATCTAACGCCCGTTACTTCCTCGTGGCAAGTCCGATCCGGGCAAGTGATGACTCGCTGGAAACCTTATGACGAGGAGAACGCTTGACACGGTTATTTTGAACTACTAATCTCGTTTTAATAGTTTTTTAGTTAAAAAATATTAAAATATCCAAATAAATGCACGGTTTTTGGATTTTCACCCAATTAGGGAGACGCCCTCCCATATATCACGAGATAAAAAATCCATCTTATCTCGTGCAACCCGCTTTCTAACTAGTCACTAGCCTTCATAAGAATAACCGGCGAAAAAAAAGTAAAAAGAAATAAAAAAGGCAATCAACACGAGGACTTCCCAAGAGGTCACCTATCTTAGTACTACTCTCGCCCAAGCACGCTTAACTGCAGAGTTCTGATGGGTTCTGGTGCATTAGTGCTGGTATGATCGATTGCTGAAAGTTTCTCACCAATTTTACTACTTAACACGTCTCCAATGTGTTGGCTCGATCCATCTAACGCCCGTTACTTCCTCGTGGCAAGTCCGATCCGGGCAAGTGATGACTCGCTGGAAACCTTATGACGAGGAGAACGCTTGACGCGGTTATTTTGAAGTACTAATCTCGTTTTAATAGTTTTTTAGTTAAAAAATATTAAAATATCCAAATAAATGCACGGTTTTTGGATTTTCACCCAATTAGGGCAGACGCCCTCCCATATATCACAAGATAAAAAATCCATCTTATCTCGTGCAACCCGCTTTCTAACTAGTCACTTGCCTTCATAAGAATAACCGGCGAAAAAAAAGTAAAAATAAATAAAAAAGGCAATCAACACGAGGACTTCCCAAAAGGTCACCCATCTTAGTACTCTCTCGCCCAAGCACGCTTAACTGCAGAGTTCTGATGGGTTCTGGTGCATTAGTGCTGGCATGATCGATTGCTAAAAGTTTCTCACCAATTTTACTACTTAACACGTCTCCAATGTATTGGCTCGATCCATCTAACGCCCGTTACTTCCTCGTGGCAAGTCCGATCCGGGCAAGTGATGACTCGCTGGAAACCTTATGACGAGGAGAACGCTTGACACGGTTATTTTGAACTACTAATCTCGTTTTAATAGTTTTTTAGTTAAAAAATATTAAAATATCCAAATAAATGCACGGTTTTTGGATTTTCACCCAATTAGGGAGACGCCCTCCCATATATCACGAGATAAAAAATCCATCTTATCTCGTGCAACCCGCTTTCTAACTAGTCACTAACCTTCATAAGAATAACCGGCGAAAAAAAAGTAAAAAGAAATAAAAAAGGCAATCAACACGAGGACTTCCCAAGAGGTCACCTATCTTAGTACTACTCTCGCCCAAGCACGCTTAACTGCAGAGTTCTGATGGGTTCTGGTGCATTAGTGCTGGTATGATCGATTGCTGAAAGTTTCTCACCAATTTTACTACTTAACACGTCTCCAATGTGTTGGCTCGATCCATCTAACGCCCGTTACTTCCTCGTGGCAAGTCCGATCCGGGCAAGTGATGACTCGCTGGAAACCTTATGACGAGGAGAACGCTTGACGCGGTTATTTTGAAGTACTAATCTCGTTTTAATAGTTTTTTAGTTAAAAAATATTAAAATATCCAAATAAATGCACGGTTTTTGGATTTTCACCCAATTAGGGCAGACGCCCTCCCATATATCACGAGATAAAAAATCCATCTTATCTCGTGCAACCCGCTTTCTAACTAGTCACTAGCCTTCATAAGAATAACCGGCGAAAAAAAAAGTAAAAATAAATAAAAAAGGCAATCAACACGAGGACTTCCCAAGAGATCACCCATCTTAGTACTACTCTCTCCCAAGCACGCTTAACTGCAGGTTCTGATGGGTTCTGGTGCATTAGTGCTGGTATGATCGATTGCTGAAAGTTTCTCACCAATTTTACTACTTAACACGTCTCCAATGTGTTGGCTCGATCCATCTAACTCCCGTTACTTCCTCGTGGCAAGTCCGATCCGGGCAAGTGATGATTCGCTGGAAACCTTATGACGAGGAGAACGCTTGACGCGGTTATTTTGAACTACTAATCTCGTTTTAATAGTTTTTTAGTTAAAAAATATTAAAATATCCAAATAAATGCACGGTTTTTGGATTTTCACCCAATTAGGGAAGACGCCCTACCATACATCACGAGATAAAAAATCCATCTTATGTCGTGCAACCCGCTTTCTAACTAGTCACTAGCCTTCATAAGAATAACCGGCGAAAAAAAAAGTAAAAATAAATAAAAAAGGCAATCAACACGAGGACTTCCCAAGAGGTCACCCATCTTAGTACTACTCTCGCCCAAGCACGCTTAACTGCAGAGTTCTGATGGGTTCTGGTGCATTAGTGCTGGTATGATCGATTGCTGAAAGTTTCTCACCAATTTTACTACTTAACACGTCTCCAATGTATTGGCTCGATCCATCTAACGCCCGTTACTTCCTCGTGGCAAGTCCGATCCGGGCAAGTGATGACTCGCTGGAAACCTTATGACGAGGAGAACGCTTGACACAGTTATTTTGAACTACTAATCTCGTTTTCATAGTTTTTTAGTTAAAAAATATTAAAATATCCAAATAAATGCACGGTTTTTGGATTTTCACCCAATTAGGGCAGACGTCCTCCCATATATCACGAGATAAAAAATCCATCTTATCTCGTGCAACCCGCTTTCTAACTAGTCACTAGACTTCATAAGAATAACCGGCGAAAAAAAAAGTAAAAATAAATAAAAAAGGCAATCAACACAAGGACTTCCCAAGAGGTCACCCATCTTAGTACTACTCTCGCCCAAGCACGCTTAACTGCAGAGTTCTGATGGGTTCTGGTGCATTAGTGCTGGTATGATCGATTGCTGAAAGTTTCTCACCAATTTTACTACTTAACACGTCTCCAATGTATTGGCTCGATCCATCTAACGCCCGTTACTTCCTCGTGGCAAGTCCGATCCGGGCAAGTGATGACTCGCTGGAAACCTTATGACGAGGAGAACGCTTGACACGGTTATTTTGAACTACTAATCTCGTTTTAATAGTTTTTTAGTTAAAAAATATTAAAATATCCAAATAAATGCACGGTTTTTGGATTTTCACCCAATTAGGGCAGACGCCCTCCCATATATCACGAGATAAAAAATCCATCTTATCTCGTGCAACCCGCTTTATAACTAGTCACTAGACTTCATAAGAATAACCGGCGAAAAAAAAAGTAAAAATAAATAAAAAAGCCAATCAACACGAGGACTTCCCAAGAGGTCACCCATCTTAGTACTACTCTCGCCCAAGCACGCTTAACTGCAGAGTTCTGATGGGTTCTGGTGCATTAGTGCTGGTATGATCGATTGCTGAAAGTTTCTCACCAATTTTACTACTTAACACGTCTCCAATGTATTGGCTCGATCCATCTAACGCCCGTTACTTCCTCGTGGCAAGTCCGATCCGGGCAAGTGATGACTCGCTGGAAACCTTATGACGAGGAGAACGCTTGACGCGGTTATTTTGAACTACTAATCTCGTTTTAATAGTTTTTTAGTTAAAAAATATTAAAATATCCAAATAAATGCACGGTTTTTGGATTTTCACCCAATTAGGGCAGACGCCCTCCCATATATCACGAGATAAAAAATCCATCTTATCTCGTGCAACCCGCTTTCTAACTAGTCACTAGCCTTCATAAGAATAACCGGCGAAAAAAAAAGTAAAAATAAATAAAAAAGGCAACCAACACGAGGACTTCCTAAGAGGTCACCCATCTTAGTACTACTCTCGCCCAAGCACGCTTAACTGCAGAGTTCTGATGGGTTCTTGTGCATTAGTGCTGGCATGATCGATTGCTGAAAGTTTCTCACCAATTTTACTACTTAACACGTCTCCAATGTGTTGGCTCGATCCATCTAACGCCCGTTACTTCCTCGTGGCAAGTCCGATCCGGGCAAGTGATGACTCGCTGGAAACCTTATGACGAGGAGAACGCTTGACGTGGTTATTTTGAACTACTAATCTCGTTTTAATAGTTTTTTAGTTAAAAAATATTAAAATATCCAAATAAATGCACGGTTTTTGGATTTTCACCCAATTAGGGCAGACGCCCTCCCATATATCACGAGATAAAAAATCCATCTTATCTCGTGCAACCCGCTTTCTAACTAGTCACTAGCCTTCATAAGAATAACCGGCGAAAAAAAAAAGTAAAAATAAATAAAAAAGGCAATCAACACGAGGACTTCCCAAGAGGTCACCCATCTTAGTACTACTCTCGCCCAAGCACGCTTAACTGCAGAGTTCTGATGGGTTCTGGTGCATTAGTGCTGGTATGATCGATTGCTGAAAGTTTCTCACTAATTTTACTACTTAACACGTCTCCAATGTATTGGCTCGATCCATCTAACGCCCGTTACTTCCTCGTGGCAAGTCCGATCCGGGCAAGTGATGACTCGCTGGAAACCTTATGACGAGGAGAACGCTTGACGCGGTTATTTTGAACTACTAATCTCGTTTCAATAGTTTTTTAGTTAAAAAATATTAAAATATCCAAATAAGTGCACGGTTTTTGGATTTTCACCCAATTAGGGCAGACGCCCTCCCATATATCACGAGATAAAAAATCCATCTTATCTCGTGCAACCCGCTTTCTAACTAGTCACTAGCCTTCATAAGAATAACCGGCGAAAAAAAAAGTAAAAATAAATAAAAAAGGCAATCAACACGAGGACTTCCCAAGAGGACACCCATCTTAGTACTACTCTCGCCCAAGCACGCTTAACTGCAGAGTTCTGATGGGTTCTGGTGCATTAGTGCTGGTATGATCGATTGCTGAAAGTTTCTCACCAATTTTACTACTTAACACGTCTCCAATGTGTTGGCTCGATCCATCTAACGCCCGTTACTTCCTCGTGGCAAGTCCGATCCGGGCAAGTGATGACTCGCTGGAAACCTTATGACGAGGAGAACGCTTGACGCGGTTATTTTGAACTACTAATCTCGTTTTAGTAGTTTTTTAGTTAAAAAATATTAAAATATCCAAATAAATGCACGGTTTTTGGATTTTCACCCAATTAGGGCAGACGCCCTCCCATATATCACGAGATAAAAAATCCATCTTATCTCGTGCAACCCGCTTTCTAACCAGTCACTAGCCTTCATAAGAATAACCGGCGAAAAAATAAGTAAAAATAAATAAAAAAGGCAATCAACACAAGGACTTCCCAAGAGGTCACCCATCTTAGTACTACTCTCGCCCAAGCACGCTTAACTGCAGAGTTCTGATGGGTTCTGGTGCATTAGTGCTGGTATGATCGATTGCTGAAAGTTTCTCACCAATTTTACTACTTAACACGTCTCCAATGTATTGGCTCGATCCATCTAACGCCCGTTACTTCCTCGTGGCAAGTCCGATCCGGGCAAGTGATGACTCGCTGGAAACCTTATGACGAGGAGAACGCTTGACACGGTTATTTTGAACTACTAATCTCGTTTTAATAGTTTTTTAGTTAAAAAATATTAAAATATCCAAATAAATGCACGGTTTTTGGATTTTCACCCAATTAGGGCAGACGCCCTCCCATATATCACGAGATAAAAAATCCATCTTATCTCGTGCAACCCGCTTTCTAACTAGTCACTAGCCTTCATAAGAATAACCGGCGAAAAAAAAAGTAAAAATAAATAAAAAAGGCAATCAACACGAGGACTTCCCAAGAGGTCACCCATCTTAGTACTACTCTCGCCCAAGCACGCTTAACTGCAGAGTTCTGATGGGTTCTGGTGCATTAGTGCTGGTATGATCGATTGCTGAAAGTTTCTCACCAATTTTACTACTTAACACGTCTCCAATGTATTGGCTCGATCCATCTAACGCCCGTTATTTCCTCGTGGCAAGCCCGATCCGGGCAAGTGATGACTCGCTGGAAACCTTATGACGAGGAGAACGCTTGACGCGGTTATTTTGAACTACTAATCTCGTTTTAATAGTTTTTTAGTTAAAAAATATTAAAATATCCAAATAAGTGCACGGTTTTTGGATTTTCACCCAATTAGGGCAGACGCCCTCCCATATATCACGAGATAAAAAATCCATCTTATCTCGTGCAACCCGCTTTCTAACTAGTCACTAGCCTTCATAAGAATAACCGGCGAAAAAAAAAGTAAAAATAAATAAAAAAGGCAATCAACACGAGGACTTCCCAAGAGGTCACCCATCTTAGTACTACTCTCGCCCAAGCACGCTTAACTGCAGAGTTCTGATGGGTTCTGGTGCATTAGTGCTGGTATGATCGATTGCTGAAAGTTTCTCACCAATTTTACTACTTAACACGTCTCCAATGTATTGGCTCGATCCATCTAACGCCCGTTACATCCTCGTGGCAAGTCCGATCCGGGCAAGTGATGACTCGCTGGAAACCTTATGACGAGGAGAACGCTTGACGCGGTTATTTTGATCTACTAATCTCGTTTTAATAGTTTTTTAGTTAAAAAATATTAAAATATCCAAATAAATGCACGGTTTTTGGATTTTCACCCAATTAGGGCAGACGCCCTCCCATATATCACGAGATAAAAAATCCATCTTATCTCGTGCAACCCGCTTTCTAACTAGTCACTAGCCTTCATAAGAATAACCGGCGAAAAAAAAAGTAAAAATAAATAAAAAAGGCAATCAACACGAGGACTTCCCAAGAGGTCACCCATCTTAGTACTACTCTCGCCCAAGCACGCTTAACTGCAGAGTTCTGATGGGTTCTGGTGCATTAGTGCTGGTATGATCGATTGCTGAAAGTTTCTCACCAATTTTACTACTTAACACGTCTCCAATGTATTGGCTCGATCCATCTAACGCCCGTTACTTCCTCGTGGCAAGTCCGATCCGGGCAAGTGATGACTCGCTGGAAACCTTATGACGAGGAGAACGCTTGACGCGGTTATTTTGAACTACTAATCTCGTTTTAATAGTTTTTTAGTTAAAAAATATTAAAATATCCAAATAAATGCACGGTTTTTGGATTTTCACCCAATTAGGGCAGACGCCCTCCCATATATCACGAGATAAAAAATCCATCTTATCTCGTGCAACCCGCTTTCTAACTAGTCACTAGCATTCATAAGAATAACCGGCGAAAAAAAAAGTAAAAATAAATAAAAAAGGCAATCAACACGAGGACTTCCCAAGAGGTCACCCATCTTAGTACTACTCTCGCTTAACTGCAGAGTTCTGATGGGTTCTGGTGCATTAGTGCTGGTATGATCGATTGCTGAAAGTTTCTCACCAATTTTACTACTTAACACGTCTCCAATGTATTGGCTCGATCCATCTAACGCCCGTTACTTCCTCGTGGCAAGTCCGATCCGGGCAAGTAATGACTCGCTGGAAACCTTATGACGAGGAGAACGCTTGACGCGGTTATTTTGAAGTACTAATCTCGTTTTAATAGTTTTTTAGTTAAAAAATATTAAAATATCCAAATAAATGCACGGTTTTTGGATTTTCACCCAATTAGGGCAGACGCCCTCCCATATATCACGAGATAAAAAATCCATCTTATCTCGTGCAACCCGCTTTCTAACAAGTCACTAGCCTTCATAAGAATAACCGGCGAAAAAAAAAGTAAAAATAAATAAAAAAGGCAATCAACACGAGGACTTCCCAAGAGGTCACCCATCTTAGTACTACTCTCGCCCAAGCACGCTTAACTGCAGAGTTTTGATGGGTTCTGGTGCATTAGTGCTGGTATGATCGATTGCTGAAAGTTTCTCACCAATTTTACTACTTAACACGTCTCCAATGTATTGGCTCGATCCATCTAACTCCCGTTACTTATTCGTGGCAAGTCCGATCCGGGCAAGTGATGACTCGCTGGAAACCTTATGACGAGGAGAACGCTTGACGGGGTTATTTTGAACTACTAATCTCGTTTTAATAGTTTTTTAGTTAAAAAACATTAAAATATCCAAATAAATGCACGGTTTTTGGATTTTCACCCAATTAGGGAAGACGCCCTACCATATATCACGAGATAAAAAATCCATCTTATGTCGTGCAACCCGCTTTCTAACTAGTCACTAGCCTTCATAAGAATAACCGGCGAAAAAAAAAGTAAAAATAAATAAAAAAGGCAATCAACACGAGGACTTCCCAAGAGGTCACCCATCTTAGTACTACTCTCGCCCAAGCACGCTTAACTGCAGAGTTCTGATGGGTTCTGGTGCATTAGTGCTGGTATGATCGATTGCTGAAAGTTTCTCACCAATTTTACTACTTAACACGTCTCCAATGTATTGGCTCGATCCATCTAACGCCCGTTACTTCCTCGTGGCAAGTCCGATCCGGGCAAGTGATGACTCGCTGGAAACCTTATGACGAGGAGAACGCTTGACACGGTTATTTTGAACTACTAATCTCGTTTTAATAGTTTTTTAGTTAAAAAATATTAAAATATCCAAATAAATGCACGGTTTTTGGATTTTCACCCAATTAGGGCAGACCCCCTCCCATATATCACGAGATAAAAAATCCATCTTATCTCGTGCAACCCGCTTTCTAACTAGTCACTAGCCTTCATAAGAATAACCGGCGAAAAAAAAGTAAAAATAAATAAAAAAGGCAATCAACACGAGGACTGCCCAAGAGGTCACCCATCTTAGTACTCTCTCGCCCAAGCACGCTTAACTGCAGAGTTCTGATGGGTTCTGGTGCATTAGTGCTGGTATGATCGATTGCTGAAAGTTTCTCACCAATTTTACTACTTAACACGTCTCCAATGTATTGGCTCGATCCATCTAACGCCCGTTACTTCCTCGTGGCAAGTCCGATCCGGGCAAGTGATGACTCGCTGGAAACCTTATGACGAGGAGAACGCTTGACACGGTTATTTTGAACTACTAATCTCGTTTTAATAGTTTTTTAGTTAAAAAATATTAAAATATCCAAATAAATGCACGGTTTTTGGATTTTCACCCAATTAGGGCAGACCCCCTCCCATATATCACGAGATAAAAAATCCATCTTATCTCGTGCAACCCGCTTTCTAACTAGTCACTAGCCTTCATAAGAATAACCGGCGAAAAAAAAGTAAAAATAAATAAAAAAGGCAATCAACACGAGGACTTCCCAAAAGGTCACCCATCTTAGTACTCTCTCGCCCAAGCACGCTTAACTGCAGAGTTCTGATGAGTTCTGGTGCATTAGTGCTGGCATGATCGATTGCTAAAAGTTTCTCACCAATTTTACTACTTAACACGTCTCCAATGTATTGGCTCGATCCATCTAACGCCCGTTACTTCCTCGTGGCAAGTCCGATCCGGGCAAGTGATGACTCGCTGGAAACCTTATGACGAGGAGAACGCTTGACACGGTTATTTTGAACTACTAATCTCGTTTTAATAGTTTTTTAGTTAAAAAATATTAAAATATCCAAATAAATGCACGGTTTTTGGATTTTCACCCAATTAGGGCAGACGCCCTCCCATATATCACGAGATAAAAAATCCATCTTATCTCGTGCAACCCGCTTTCTAACTAGTCACTAGCCTTCATAAGAATAACCGGCGAAAAAAAAAGTAAAAATAAATAAAAAAGCCAATCAACACGAGGACTTCCCAAAAGGGCACCCATCTTAGTACTACTCTCGCCCAAGCACGCTTAACTGCAGAGTTCTGATGGGTTCTGGTGCATTAGTGCTGGTATGATCGATTGCTGAAAGTTTCTCACCAATTTTACTACTTAACACGTCTCCAATGTATTGGCTCGATCCATCTAACGCCCGTTACTTCCTCGTGGCAAGTCCGATCCGGGCAAGTGATGACTCGCTGGAAACCTTATGACGAGGAGAACGCTTGACGCGGTTATTTTGAACTACTAATCTCGTTTTAATAGTTTTTTAGTTAAAAAATATTAAAATATCCAAATAAATGCACGGTTTTTGGATTTTCACCCAATTAGGGCAGATGCCCTCCCATATATCACGAGATAAAAAATCCATCTTATCTCGTGCAACCCGCTTTCTAACTAGTCACTAGCCTTCATAAGAATAACCGGCGAAAAAAAAAGTAAAAATAAATAAAAAAGGCAATCAACACGAGGACTTCCCAAGAGGTCACCCATCTTAGTACTACTCTCGCTTAACTGCAGAGTTCTGATGGGTTCTGGTGCATTAGTGCTGGTATGATCGATTGCTGAAAGTTTCTCACCAATTTTACTACTTAACACGTCTCCAATGTATTGGCTCGATCCATCTAACGCCCGTTACTTCCTCGTGGCAAGTCCGATCCGGGCAAGTGATGACTCGCTGGAAACCTTATGACGAGGAGAACGCTTGACGCGGTTATTTTGAAGTACTAATCTCGTTTTAATAGTTTTTTAGTTAAAAAATATTAAAATATCCAAATAAATGCACGGTTTTTGGATTTTCACCCAATTAGGGCAGACGCCCTCCCATATATCACGAGATAAAAAATCCATCTTATCTCGTGCAACCCGCTTTCTAACAAGTCACTAGCCTTCATAAGAATAACCGGCGAAAAAAAAAAGTAAAAATAAATAAAAAAGGCAATCAACACGAGGACTTCCCAAGAGGTCACCCATCTTAGTACTACTCTCGCCCAAGCACGCTTAACTGCAGAGTTCTGATGGATTCTAGTGCATTAGTGCTGGTATGATCGATTGCTGAAAGTTTCTCACCAATTTTACTACTTAACACGTCTCCAATGTATTGGCTCGATCCATCTAACTCCCGTTACTTCCTCGTGGCAAGTCCGATCCGGGCAAGTGATGACTCGCTGGAAACCTTATGACGAGGAGAACGCTTGACGCGGTTATTTTGAACTACTAATCTCGTTTTAATAGTTTTTTAGTTAAAAAACATTAAAATATCCAAATAAATGCACGGTTTTTGGATTTTCACCCAATTAGGGAAGACGCCCTACCATATATCACGAGATAAAAAATCCATCTTATGTCGTGCAACCCGCTTTCTAACTAGTCACTAGCCTTCATAAGAATAACCGGCGAAAAAAAAGGTAAAAATAAATAAAAAAGGCAATCAACACGCGGACTTCCCAAGAGGTCACCCATCTTAGTACTACTCTCGCCCAAGCACGCTTAACTGCAGAGTTCTGATGGGTTCTGGTGCATTAGTGCTGGTATGATCGATTGCTGAAAGTTTCTCACCAATTTTACTACTTAACACGTCTCCAATGTATTGGCTCGATCCATCTAACGCCCGTTACTTCCTCGTGGCTAGTCCGATCCGGGCAAGTGATGACTCGCTGGAAACCTTATGACGAGGAGAACGCTTGACGCGGTTATTTTGAACTACTAATCTCGTTTTAATAGTTTTTAAGTTAAAAAATATTAAAATATCCAAATAAATGCACGGTTTTTGGATTTTCACCCAATTAGGGCAGACGCCCTCCCATATATCACGAGATAAAAAATCCATCTTATCTCGTGCAACCCGCTTTCCAACTAGTCACTAGCCTTCATAAGAATAACCGGCGGAAAAAAAAAGTAAAAATAAATAAAAAAGGCAATCAACACGAGGACTTCCCAAGAGGTCACCCATCTTAGTACTACTCTCGCCCAAGCACGCTTAACTGCAGAGTTCTGATGGGTTCTGGTGCATTAGTGCTGGTATGATCGATTGCTGAAAGTTTCTCACCAATTTTACTACTTAACACGTCTCCAATGTGTTGGCTCGATCCATCTAACGCCCGTTACTTCCTCGTGGCAAGTCCGATCCGGGCAAGTGATGACTAGCTGGAAACCTTATGACGAGGAGAACGCTTGACGCGGTTATTTTGAACTACTAATCTCGTTTTAATAGTTTTTTAGTTAAAAAATATTAAAATATCCAAATAAATGCACGGTTTTTGGATTTTCACCCAATTAGGGCAGACGCCCTCCCATATATCACGAGATAAAAAATCCATCTTATCTCGTGCAATCCGCTTTCTAATTAGTCACTAGACTTCATAAGAATAACCGGCGAAAAAAAAAGTAAAAATAAATAAAAAAGGCAATCAACACGAGGACTTCCCAAGAGGTCACCCATCTTAGTACTACTCTCGCCCAAGCACGCTTAACTGCAGAGTTCTGATGGGTTCTGGTGCATTAGTGCTGGAATGATCGATTGCTGAAAGTTTCTCACCAATTTTACTACTTAACACGTCTCCAATGTGTTGGCTCGATCCATCTAACGCCCGTTACTTCCTCGTGGCTAGTCCGATCCGGGCAAGTGATGACTCGCTGGAAACCTTATGACGAGGAGAACGCTTGACGCGGTTATTTTGAACTAATAATCTCGTTTTAATAGTTTTTAAGTTAAAAAATATTAAAATATCCAAATAAATGCACGGTTTTTGGATTTTCACCCAATTAGGGCAGACGCCCTCCCATATATCACGAGATAAAAAATCCATCTTATCTCGTGCAACCCGCTTTCCAACTAGTCACTAGCCTTCATAAGAATAACCGGCGGAAAAAAAAGTAAAAATTCCGTTACTTCCTCGTGGCTAGTCCGATCCGGGCAAGTGATGACTCGCTGGAAACCTTATGACGAGGAGAACGCTTGACGCGGTTATTTTGAACTACTAATCTCGTTTTAATAGTTTTTAAGTTAAAAAATATTAAAATATCCAAATAAATGCACGGTTTTTGGATTTTCACCCAATTAGGGCAGACGCCCTCCCATATATCACGAGATAAAAAATCCATCTTATCTCGTGCAACCCGCTTTCCAACTAGTCACTAGCCTTCATAAGAATAACCGGCGGAAAAAAAAAGTAAAAATAAATAAAAAAGGCAATCAACACGAGGACTTCCCAAGAGGTCACCCATCTTAGTACTACTCTCGCCCAAGCACGCTTAACTGCAGAGTTCTGATGGGTTCTTGTGCATTAGTGCTGGTATGATCGATTGCTGAAAGTTTCTCACCAATTTTACTACTTAACACGTCTCCAATGTGTTGGCTCGATCCAACTAACGCCCGTTACTTCCTCGTGGCAAGTCCGATCCGGGCAAGTGATGACTCGCTGGAAACCTTATGACGAGGAGAACGCTTGACGCGGTTATTTTGAACTACTAATCTCGTTTTAATAGTTTTTTAGTTAAAAAATATTAAAATATCCAAATAAATGCACGGTTTTTGGATTTTCACCCAATTAGGGCAGACGCCCTCCCATATATCACGAGATAAAAAATCCATCTTATCTCGTGCAACCCGCTTTCCAACTAGTCACTAGCCTTCATAAGAATAACCGGCGGAAAAAAAAAGTAAAAATAAATAAAAAAGGCAATCAACACGAGGACTTCCCAAGAGGTCACCCATCTTAGTACTACTCTCGCCCAAGCACGCTTAACTGCAGAGTTCTGATGGGTTCTGGTGCATTAGTGCTGGTATGATCGATTGCTGAAAGTTTCTCACCAATTTTACTACTTAACACGTCTCCAATGTATTGGCTCGACCCATCTAACGCCCGTTACTTCGTCGTGGCAAGTCCGATCCGGGCAAGTGATGACTCGCTGGAAACCTTATGACGAGGAGAACGCTTGACGCGGTTATTTTGAACTACTAATCTCGTTTTAATAGTTTTTTAGTTAAAAAATATTAAAATATCCAAATAAATGCACGGTTTTTGGATTTTCACCCAATTAGGGCAGACGCCCTCCCATATATCACGAGATAAAAAATCCATCTTATCTCGTGCAACCCGCTTTCTAACTAGTCACTAGCCTTCATAAGAATAACCGGCGAAAAAAAAAGTAAAAATAAATAAAAAAGGCAATCAACACGAGGACTTCCCAAGAGGTCACCCATCTTAGTACTACTCTCGCTTAACTGCAGAGTTCTGATGGGTTCTGGTGCATTAGTGCTGGTATGATCGATTGCTGAAAGTTTCTCACCAATTTTACTACTTAACACGTCTCCAATGTATTGGCTCGATCCATCTAACGCCCGTTACTTCCTCGTGGCAAGTCCGATCCGGGCAAGTAATGACTCGCTGGAAACCTTATGACGAGGAGAACGCTTGACGCGGTTATTTTGAAGTACTAATCTCGTTTTAATAGTTTTTTAGTTAAAAAATATTAAAATATCCAAATAAATGCACGGTTTTTGGATTTTCACCCAATTAGGGCAGACGCCCTCCCATATATCACGAGATAAAAAATCCATCTTATCTCGTGCAACCCGCTTTCTAACCAGTCACTAGCCTTCATAAGAATAACCGGCGAAAAAATAAGTAAAAATAAATAAAAAAGGCAATCAACACGAGGACTCCCAAGAGGTCACCCATCTTAGTACTACTCTCGCCCAAGCACGCTTAACTGCAGAGTTCTGATGGGTTCTGGTGCATTAGTGCTGGTATCATCGATTGCTGAAAGTTTCTCACCAATTTTACTACTTAACACGTCTCCAATGTATTGGCTCGATCCATCTAACGCCCGTTACTTCCTCGTGGCAAGTCCGATCCGGGCAAGTGATGACTCGCTGGAAACCTTATGACGAGGAGAACGCTTGACACGGTTATTTTGAACTACTAATCTCGTTTTAATAGTTTTTTAGTTAAAAAATATTAAAATATCCAAATAAATGCACGGTTTTTGGATTTTAACCCAATTAGGGCAGACGCCCTCCCATATATCACGAGATAAAAAATCCATCTTATCTCGTGCAACCCGCTTTCTAACTAGTCACTAGCCTTCATAAGAATAACCGGCGAAAAAAAAAGTAAAAATAAATAAAAAAGGCAATCAACACGAGGACTTCACAAGAGGTCACCCATCTTAGTACTACTCTCGCCCAAGCACGCTTAACTGCAGAGTTCTGATGGGTTCTGGTGCATTAGTGCTGGTATGATCGATTGCTGAAAGTTTCTCACCAATTTTACTACTTAACACGTCTCCAATGTATTGGCTCGATCCATCTAACGCCCGTTACTTCCTCGTGGCAAGTCCGATCCGGGCAAGTGATGACTAGCTGGAAACCTTATGACGAGGAGAACGCTTGACGCGGTTATTTTGAACTACTAATCTCGTTTTAATAGTTTTTTAGTTAAAAAATATTAAAATATCCAAATAAATGCACGGTTTTTGGATTTTCACCCAATTAGGGCAGACGCCCTCCCATATATCACGAGATAAAAAATCCATCTTATCTCGTGCAATCCGCTTTCTAACTAGTCACTAGACTTCATAAGAATAACCGGCGAAAAAAAAAGTAAAAATAAATAAAAAAGGCAATCAACACGAGGACTTCCCAAGAGGTCACCCATCTTAGTACTACTCTCGCCCAAGCACGCTTAACTGCAGAGTTCTGATGGGTTCTGGTGCATTAGTGCAAGTATGATCGATTGCTAAAAGTTTCTCACCAATTTTACTACTTAACACGTCTCCAATGTGTTGGCTCGATCCATCTAACGCCCGTTACTTCCTCGTGGCAAGTCCGATCCGGGCAAGTGATGACTCGCTGGAAACCTTATGACGAGGAGAACGCTTGACGCGGTTATTTTGAACTACTAATCTCGTTTTAATAGTTTTTTAGTTAAAAAATATTAAAATATCCAAATAAATGCACGGTTTTTGGATTTTCACCCAATTAGGGCAGACACCCTCCCATATATCACGAGATAAAAAATCCATCTTATCTCGTGCAACCCGCTTTCCAACTAGTCACTAGCCTTCATAAGAATAACCGGCGGAAAAAAAAGTAAAAATAAATAAAAAAGGCAATCAACACGAGGACTTCCCAAGAGGTCACCCATCTTAGTACTACTCTCGCCCAAGCACGCTTAACTGCAGAGTTCTGATGGGTTCTGGTGCATTAGTGCTGGTATGATCGATTGCTGAAAGTTTCTCACCAATTTTACTACTTAACACGTCTCCAATGTGTTGGCTCGATCCATCTAACGCCCGTTACTTCCTCGTGGCAAGTCCGATCCGGGCAAGTGATGACTCGCTGGAAACCTTATGACGAGGAGAACGCTTGACGCGGTTATTTTGAACTACTAATCTCGTTTTAATAGTTTTTTAGTTAAAAAATATTAAAATATCCAAATAAATGCACGGTTTTTGAATTTTCACCCAATTAGGGCAGACGCCCTCCCATATATCACGAGATAAAAAATCCATCTTATCTCGTGCAACCCGCTTTCCAACTAGTCACTAGCCTTCATAAGAATAACCGGCGGAAAAAAAAGTAAAAATAAATAAAAAAGGCAATCAACACGAGGACTTCCCAAGAGGTCACCCATCTTAGTACTACTCTCGCCCAAGCACGCTTAACTGCAGAGTTCTGATGGGTTCTGGTGCATTAGTGCTGGTATGATCGATTGCTGAAAGTTTCTCACCAATTTTACTACTTAACACGTCTCCAATGTATTGGCTCGATCCATCTAACGCCCGTTACTTCCTCGTGGCAAGTCCGATCCGGGCAAGTGATGACTAGCTGGAAACCTTATGACGAGGAGAACGCTTGACGCGGTTATTTTGAACTACTAATCTCGTTTTAATAGTTTTTTAGTTAAAAAATATTAAAATATCCAAATAAATGCACGGTTTTTGGATTTTCACCCAATTAGGGCAGACGCCCTCCCATATATCACGAGATAAAAAATCCATCTTATCTCGTGCAACCCGCTTTCCAACTAGTCACTAGACTTCATAAGAATAACCGGCGAAAAAAAAAGTAAAAATAAATAAAAAAGGCAATCAACACGAGGACTTCCCAAGAGGTCACCCATCTTAGTACTACTCTCGCCCAAGCACGCTTAACTGCAGAGTTCTGATGGGTTCTGGTTCATTAGTGCTGGAATGATCGATTGCTGAAAGTTTCTCACCAATTTTACTACTTAACACGTCTCCAATGTGTTGGCTCGATCCATCTAACGCCCGTTACTTCCTCGTGGCTAGTCCGATCCGGGCAAGTGATGACTCGCTGGAAACCTTATGACGAGGAGAACGCTTGACGCGGTTATTTTGAACTACTAATCTCGTTTTAATAGTTTTTTAGTTAAAAAATATTAAAATATCCAAATAAATGCACGGTTTTTGGATTTTCACCCAATTAGGGCAGACGCCCTCCCATATATCACGAGATAAAAAATCCATCTTATCTCGTGCAACCCGCTTTCCAACTAGTCACTAGCCTTCATAAGAATAACCGGCGGAAAAAAAAGTAAAAATAAATAAAAAAGGCAATCAACACGAGGACTTCCCAAGAGGTCACCCATCTTAGTACTACTCTCGCCCAAGCACGCTTAACTGCAGAGTTCTGATGGGTTCTGGTGCATTAGTGCTGGTATGATCGATTGCTGAAAGTTTCTCACTAATTTTACTACTTAACACGTCTCCAATGTATTGGCTCGATCCATCTAACGCCCGTTACTTCCTCGTGGCAAGTCCGATCCGGGCAAGTGATGACTCGCTGGAAACCTTATGACGAGGAGAACGCTTGACGCGGTTATTTTGAACTACTAATCTCGTTTTAATAGTTTTTTAGTTAAAAAATATTAAAATATCCAAATAAATGCACGGTTTTTGGATTTTCACCCAATTAGGGCAGACGCCCTCCCATATATCACGAGATAAAAAATCCATCTTATCTCGTGCAACCCGCTTTCTAACTAGTCACTAGCCTTCATAAGAATAACCGGCGAAAAAAAAGTAAAAATAAATAAAAAAATGCAATCAACACGAGGACTTCCTAAGAGGTCACCCATCTTAGTACTACTCTCGCCCAAGCACGCTTAACTGCAGAGTTCTGATGGGTTCTGGTGCATTAGTGCTGGTATGATCGATTGCTGAAAGTTTCTCACCAATTTTACTACTTAACACGTCTCCAATGTATTGGCTCGATCCATCTAACGCCCGTTACTTCCTCGTGGCAAGTCCGATCCGGGCAAGTGATGACTAGCTGGAAACCTTATGACGAGGAGAACGCTTGACGCGGTTATTTTGAACTACTAATCTCGTTTTAATAGTTTTTTAGTTAAAAAATATTAAAATATCCAAATAAATGCACGGTTTTTGGATTTTCACCCAATTAGGGCAGACGCCCTCCCATATATCACGAGATAAAAAATCCATCTTATCTCGTGCAACCCGCTTTCCAACTAGTCACTAGACTTCATAAGAATAACCGGCGAAAAAAAAAGTAAAAATAAATAAAAAAGGCAATCAACACGAGGACTTCCCAAGAGGTCACCCATCTTAGTACTACTCTCGCCCAAGCACGCTTAACTGCAGAGTTCTGATGGGTTCTGGTTCATTAGTGCTGGAATGATCGATTGCTGAAAGTTTCTCACCAATTTTACTACTTAACACGTCTCCAATGTGTTGGCTCGATCCATCTAACGCCCGTTACTTCCTCGTGGCTAGTCCGATCCGGGCAAGTGATGACTCGCTGGAAACCTTATGACGAGGAGAACGCTTGACGCGGTTATTTTGAACTACTAATCTCGTTTTAATAGTTTTTTAGTTAAAAAATATTAAAATATCCAAATAAATGCACGGTTTTTGGATTTTCACCCAATTAGGGCAGACGCCCTCCCATATATCACGAGATAAAAAATCCATCTTATCTCGTGCAACCCGCTTTCCAACTAGTCACTAGCCTTCATAAGAATAACCGGCGGAAAAAAAAGTAAAAATAAATAAAAAAGGCAATCAACACGAGGACTTCCCAAGAGGTCACCCATCTTAGTACTACTCTCGCCCAAGCACGCTTAACTGCAGAGTTCTGATGGGTTCTGGTGCATTAGTGCTGGTATGATCGATTACTGAAAGTTTCTCACCAATTTTACTACTTAACACGTCTCCAATGTATTGGCTCGATCCATCTAACGCCCGTTACTTCCTCGTGGCAAGTCCGATCCGGGCAAGTGATGACTCGCTGGAAACCTTATGACGAGGAGAACGCTTGACGCGGTTATTTTGAACTACTAATCTCGTTTTAATAGTTTTTTAGTTAAAAAATATTAAAATATCCAAATAAATGCACGGTTTTTGGATTTTCACCCAATTAGGGCAGACGCCCTCCCATATATCACGAGATAAAAAAATCCTTCTTATCTCGTGCAACCCGCTTTCTAACTAGTCACTAGCCTTCATAAGAATAACCGGCGAAAAAAAAAAGTAAAAATAAATAAAAAAGGCAATCAACACGAGGACTTCCCAAGAGGTCACCCATCTTAGTACTACTCTCGCCCAAGCACGCTTAACTGCAGAGTTCTGATGGGTTCTGGTGCATTAGTGCTGGTATGATCGATTGCTGAAAGTTTCTCACCAATTTTACTACTTAACACGTCTCCAATGTATTGGCTCGATCCATCTAACGCCCGTTACTTCCTCGTGGCAAGTCCGATCCGGGCAAGTGATGACTCGCTGGAAACCTTATGACGAGGAGAACGCTTGACGCGGTTATTTTGAACTACTAATCTCGTTTTAATAGTTTTTAGTTAAAAAATATTAAAATATCCAAATAAATGCACGGTTTTTGGATTTTCACCCAATTAGGGCAGACGCCCTCCCATATATCACGAGATAAAAAAATCCATCTTATCTCGTGCAACCCGCTTTCTAACTAGTCACTAGCCTTCATAAGAATAACCGGCGAAAAAAAAAAGTAAAAATAAATAAAAAAGGCAATCAACACGAGGACTTCCCAAGAGGTCACCCATCTTAGTACTACTCTCGCCCAAGCACGCTTAACTGCAGAGTTCTGATGGGTTCTGGTGCATTAGTGCTGGTATGATCGATTGCTGAAAGTTTCTCACCAATTTTACTACTTAACACGTCTCCAATGTATTGGCTCGATCCATATAACGCCCGTTACTTCCTCGTGGCAAGTCCGATTCGGGCAAGTGATGACTCGCTGGAAACCTTATGACGAGGAGAACGCTTGACGCGGTTATTTTGAAGTACTAATCTCGTTTTAATAGTTTTTTAGTTAAAAAATATTAAAATATCCAAATAAATGCACGGTTTTTGGATTTTCACCCAATTAGGGCAGACGCCCTCCCATATATCACGAGATAAAAAATCCATCTTATCTCGTGCAACCCGCTTTCTAACTATTCACTAGCCTTCATAAGAATAACCGGCGAAAAAAAAAGTAAAAATAAATAAAAAAGGCAATCAACACGAGGACTTCCCAAGAGGTCACCCATCTTAGTACTACTCTCGCCCAAGCACGCTTAACTGCAGAGTTCTGATGGGTTCTGGTGCATTAGTGCTGGTATGATCGATTGCTGAAAGTTTCTCACCAATTTTACTACTTAACACGTCTCCAATGTATTGGCTCGATCCATCTAACGCCCGTTACTTCCTCGTGGCAAGTCCGATCCGGGCAAGTGATGACTCGCTGGAAACCTTATGACGAGGAGAACGCTTGACGCGGTTATTTTGAACTACTAATCTCTTTTTAATAGTTTTTTAGTTAAAAAATATTAAAATATCCAAATAAATGCACGGTTTTTGGATTTTCACCCAATTAGAGCAGACGCCCTCCCATATATCACGAGATAAAAAAATCCATCTTATCTCGTGCAACCCGCTTTCTAACTAGTCACTAGCCTTCATAAGAATAACCGGCGAAAAAAAAAGTAAAAATAAATAAAAAAGGCAATCAACACGAGGACTTCCCAAGAGGTCACCCATCTTAGTACTACTCTCGCCCAAGCACGCTTAACTGCAGAGTTCTGATGGGTTCTGGTGCATTAGTGCTGGTATGATCGATTGCTGAAAGTTTCTCACCAATTTTACTACTTAACACGTCTCCAATGTATTGGCTCGATCCATCTAACGCCCGTTACTTCCTCGTGGCAAGTCCGATCCGGCCAAGTGATGACTCGCTGGAAACCTTATGACGAGGAGAACGCTTGACGCGGTTATTTTGAACTACTAATCTCGTTTTAATAGTTTTTTAGTTAAAAAATATTAAAATATCCAAATAAATGCACGGTTTTTGGATTTTCACCCAATTAGGGCAGACGCCCTCCCATATATCACGAGATAAAAAAATCCATCTTATCTCGTGCAACCCGCTTTCTAACTAGTCACTAGCCTTCATAAGAATAACCGGCGAAAAAAAAAGTAAAAATAAATAAAAAAGGCAATCAACACGAGGACTTCCCAAGAGGTCACCCATCTTAGTACTACTCTCGCCCAAGCACGCTTAACTGCAGAGTTCTGATGGGTTCTGGTGCATTAATGCTGGTATGATCGATTGCTGAAAGTTTCTCACCAATTTTACTACTTAACACGTCTCCAATGTATTGGCTCGATCCATCTAACGCCCGTTACTTCCTCGTGGCAAGTCCGATCCGGGCAAGTGATGACTCGATGGAAACCTTATGACGAGGAGAACGCTTGACGCGGTTATTTTGAACTACTAATCTCGTTTTAATAGTTTTTTAGTTAAAAAATATTAAAATATCCAAATAAGTGCACGGTTTTTGGATTTTCACCCAATTAGGGGCAGACGCCCTCCCATATATCACGAGATAAAAAATCCATCTTATCTCGTGCAACCCGCTTTCTAACTAGTCACTAGCCTTCATAAGAATAACCGGCGAAAAAAAAAGTAAAAATAAATAAAAAAGGCAATCAACACGAGGACTTCCCAAGAGGTCACCCATCTTAGTACTACTCTCGCCCAAGCACGCTTAACTGCAGAGTTCTGATGGGTTCTGGTGCATTAGTGCTGGTATGATCGATTGCTGAAAGTTTCTCACCAATTTTACTACTTAACACGTCTCCAATGTATTGGCTCGATCCATCTAACGCCCGTTACTTCCTCGTGGCAAGTCCGATCCGGGCAAGTGATGACTCGCTGGAAACCTTATGACGAGGAGAACGCTTGACGCGGTTATTTTGAACTACTAATCTCGTTTTAATAGTTTTTTAGTTAAAAAATATTAAAATATCCAAATAAATGCACGGTTTTTGGATTTTCACCCAATTAGGGCAGACGCCCTCCCATATATCACGAGATAAAAAATCCATCTTATCTCGTGCAACCCGCTTTCTAACTAGTCACTAGCCTTCATAAGAATAACCGGCGAAAAAAAAAAGTAAAAATAAATAAAAAAGGCAACCAACACGAGGACTTCCTAAGAGGTCACCCATCTTAGTACTACTCTCGCCCAAGCACGCTTAACTGCAGAGTTCTGATGGGTTCTGGTGCATTAGTGCTGACATGATCGATTGCTGAAAGTTTCTCACCAATTTTACTACTTAACACGTCTCCAATGTGTTGGCTCGATCCATCTAACGCCCGTTACTTCCTCGTGGCAAGTCCGATCCGGGCAAGTGATGACTCGCTGGAAACCTTATGACGAGGAGAACGCTTGACGCGGTTATTTTGAACTACTAATCTCGTTTTAATAGTTTTTTAGTTAAAAAATATTAAAATATCAAAATAAATGCACGGTTTTTGGATTTTCACCCAATTAGGGCAGACGCCCTCCCATATATCACGAGATAAAAAATCGATCATATCTCGTGCAACCCGCTTTCTAACTAGTCACTAGCCTTCATAAGAATAACCGGCGAAAAAAAAAAGTAAAAATAAATAAAAAAGGCAATCAACACGAGGACTTCCCAAGAGGTCACCCATCTTAGTACTACTCTCGCCCAAGCACGCTTAACTGCAGAGTTCTGATGGGTTCTGGTGCATTAGTGCTGGTATGATCGATTGCTGAAAGTTTCTCACCAATTTTACTACTTAACACGTCTCCAATGTATTGGCTCGATCCATCTAACGCCCGTTACTTCCTCGTGGCAAGTCCGATCCGGGCAAGTGATGACTCGCTGGAAACCTTATGACGAGGAGAACGCTTGACGCGGTTATTTTGAACTACTAATCTCGTTTTAATAGTTTTTTAGTTAAAAAATATTAAAATATCCAAATAAATGCACGGTTTTTGGATTTTCACCCAATTAGGGCAGACGCCCTCCCATATATCACGAGATAAAAAATCCATCTTATCTCGTGCAACCCGCTTTCTAACTAGTCACTAGCCTTCATAAGAATAACCGGCGAAAAAAAAAAGTAAAAATAAATAAAAAAGGCAACCAACACGAGGACTTCCTAAGAGGTCACCCATCTTAGTACTAGTCTCGCCCAAGCACGCTTAACTGCAGAGTTCTGATGGGTTCTGGTGCATTAGTGCTGGCATGATCGATTGCTGAAAGTTTCTCACCAATTTTACTACTTAACACGTCTCCAATGTGTTGGCTCGATCCATCTAACGCCCGTTACTTCCTCGTGGCAAGTCCGATCCGGGCAAGTGATGACTCGCTGGAAACCTTATGACGAGGAGAACGCTTGACGCGGTTATTTTGAACTACTAATCTCGTTTTAATAGTTTTTTAGTTAAAAAATATTAAAATATCCAAATAAATGCACGGTTTTTGGATTTTCACCCAATTAGGGCAGACGCCCTCCCATATATCACGAGATAAAAAATCCATCTTATCTCGTGCAACCCGCTTTCTAACTAGTCACTAGCCTTCATAAGAATAACCGGCGAAAAAAAAAGTAAAAATAAATAAAAAAGGCAATCAACACGAGGACCGGCGAAAAAAAAAGTAAAAATAAATAAAAAAGGCAATGAACACGAGGACTTCCCAAGAGGTCACCCATCTTAGTACTACTCTCGCCCAAGCACGCTTAACTGCAGAGTTCTGATGGGTTCTGGTGCATTAGTGCTGGTATGATCGATTGCTGAAAGTTTCTCACCAATTTTACTACTTAACACGTCTCCAATGTATTGGCTCGATCCATCTAACGCCCGTTACTTCCTCGTGGCAAGTCCGATCCGGGCAAGTGATGACTCGCTGGAAACCTTATGACGAGGAGAACGCTTGACGCGGTTATTTTGAACTACTAATCTCGTTTTAATAGTTTTTTAGTTAAAAAATATTAAAATATCCAAATAAATGCACGGTTTTTGGATTTTCACCCAATTAGGGCAGACGCCCTCCCATATATCACGAGATAAAAAATCCATCTTATCTCGTGCAACCCGCTTTCTAACTAGTCACTAGCCTTCATAAGAATAACCGGCGAAAAAAAAAAGTAAAAATAAATAAAAAAGGCAATCAACACGAGGACTTCCCAAGAGGTCACCCATCTTAGTACTACTCTCGCCCAAGCACGCTTAACTGCAGAGTTCTGATGGGTTCTGGTGCATTAGTGCTGGTATGATCGATTGCTGAAAGTTTCTCACCAATTTTACTACTTAACACGTCTCCAATGTATTGGCTCGACCCATCTAACGCCCGTTACTTCGTCGTGGCAAGTCCGATCCGGGCAAGTGATGACTCGCTGGAAACCTTATGACGAGGAGAACGCTTGACGCGGTTATTTTGAACTACTAATCTCGTTTTAATAGTTTTTTAGTTAAAAAATATTAAAATATCCAAATAAATGCACGGTTTTTGGATTTTCACCCAATTAGGGCAGACGCCCTCCCATATATCACGAGATAAAAAATCCATCTTATCTCGTGCAACCCGCTTTCTAACTAGTCACTAGCCTTCATAAGAATAACCGGCGAAAAAAAAAGTAAAAATAAATAAAAAAGGCAATCAACACGAGGACTTCCCAAGAGGTCACCCATCTTAGTACTACTCTCGCCCAAGCACGCTTAACTGCAGAGTTCTGATGGGTTCTGGTGCATTAGTGCTGGTATGATCGATTGCTGAAAGTTTCTCACCAATTTTACTACTTAACACGTCTCCAATGTATTGGCTCGATCCATCTAACGCCCGTTACTTCCTCGTGGCAAGTCCGATCCGGCCAAGTGATGACTCGCTGGAAACCTTATGACGAGGAGAACGCTTGACGCGGTTATTTTGAACTACTAATCTCGTTTTAATAGTTTTTTAGTTAAAAAATATTAAAATATCCAAATAAATGCACGGTTTTTGGATTTTCACCCAATTAGGGCAGACGCCCTCCCATATATCACGAGATAAAAAAATCCATCTTATCTCGTGCAACCCGCTTTCTAACTAGTCACTAGCCTTCATAAGAATAACCGGCGAAAAAAAAAGTAAAAATAAATAAAAAAGGCAATCAACACGAGGACTTCCCAAGAGGTCACCCATCTTAGTACTACTCTCGCCCAAGCACGCTTAACTGCAGAGTTCTGATGGGTTCTGGTGCATTAGTGCTGGTATGATCGATTGCTGAAAGTTTCTCACCAATTTTACTACTTAACACGTCTCCAATGTATTGGCTCGATCCATCTAACGCCCGTTACTTCCTCGTGGCAAGTCCGATCCGGGCAAGTGATGACTCGCTGGAAACCTTATGACGAGGAGAACGCTTGACGCGGTTATTTTGAACTACTAATCTCTTTTTAATAGTTTTTTAGTTAAAAAATATTAAAATATCCAAATAAATGCACGGTTTTTGGATTTTCACCCAATTAGAGCAGACGCCCTCCCATATATCACGAGATAAAAAAATCCATCTTATCTCGTGCAACCCGCTTTCTAACTAGTCACTAGCCTTCATAAGAATAACCGGCGAAAAAAAAAGTAAAAATAAATAAAAAAGGCAATCAACACGAGGACTTCCCAAGAGGTCACCCATCTTAGTACTACTCTCGCCCAAGCACGCTTAACTGCAGAGTTCTGATGGGTTCTGGTGCATTAGTGCTGGTATGATCGATTGCTGAAAGTTTCTCACCAATTTTACTACTTAACACGTCTCCAATGTATTGGCTCGATCCATCTAACGCCCGTTACTTCCTCGTGGCAAGTCCGATCCGGGCAAGTGATGACTCGCTGGAAACCTTATGACGAGGATAACGCTTGACGCGGTTATTTTGAACAACTAATCTCGTTTTAATAGTTTTTTAGTTAAAAAATATTAAAATATCCTAATAAACGCACACGAGATAAAAAACATGTATTTTTTAATAGTTTTTTAGTTAAAAAAAATATTAAAATATCCAAACAAACGCACGGTTTTTGAATTTTCACCCAATTAGGGAAGACGCCCTCCCATATATCACGAGATAAAAATTCCATCTTATCTCGTGTAACCCGCTTTCTAACTAGTCACTAGCCTTCATAAGAAAAACCGGCGAAAAAAAAAAGTAAAAAAGATAAAAAAGGCAATCAACACGAGGACTTCCCAAGAGGTCACCCATCTTAGTACTACTCTCGCCCAAGCACGCTTAACTGCAGAGTTCTGATGGGTTCTGGTGCATTAGTGCTGGTATGATCGATTGCTGAAAGTTTCTCACCAATTTTACTACTTAACACGTCTCCAATGTATTGGCTCGATCCATCTAACGCCCGTTACTTCCTCGTGGCAAGTCCGATCCGGGCAAGTGATGACTCGCTGGAAACCTTATGACGAGAATAACGCTTGACGCGGTTATTTTGAACAACTAATCTCGTTTTAATAGTTTTTTAGTTAAAAAATATTAAAATATCCTAATAAACGCACACGAGATAAAAAAACATGTATTTTTTAATAGTTTTTTAGTTAAAAAAAATATTAAAATATCCAAACAAACGCACGGTTTTTGAATTTTCACCCAATTAGGGCAGACGCCCTCCCATATATCACGAGATAAAAATTCCATCTTATCTCGTGTAACCCGCTTTCTAACTAGTCACTAGCCTTCATAAGAAAAACCGGCGAAAAAAAAAAGTAAAAAGATAAAAAAGGCAATCAACGCGAGGACTTCCCAAGAGGTCACCCATCTTAGTACTACTCTCGCCCAAGCACGCTTAACTGCAGAGTTCTGATGGGTTCTGGTGCATTAGTGCTGGTATGATCGATTGCTGAAAGTTTCTCACCAATTTTACTACTTAACACGTCTCCAATGTATTGGCTCGATCCATCTAACGCCCGTTACTTCCTCGTGGCAAGTCCGATCCGGGCAAGTGATGACTCGCTGGAAACCTTATGACGAGGATAACGCTTGACGCGGTTATTTTGAACAACTAATCTCGTTTTAATAGTTTTTTAGTTAAAAAATATTAAAATATCCTAATAAACGCACACGAGATAAAAAAACATGTATTTTTTAATAGTTTTTTAGTTAAAAAAATATTAAAATATCCAAACAAACGCACGGTTTTTGTATTTTCACCCAATTAGGGCAGACGCCCTCCCATATATCACGAGATAAAAATTCCATCTTATCTCGTGTAACCCGCTTTCTAACTAGTCACTAGCCTTCATAAGAAAACCCGGCGAAAAAAAAAAGTAAAAAAGATAAAAAAGGCAATCAACACGAGGACTTCCCAAGAGGTCACCCATCTTAGTACTACTCTCGCCCAAGCACGCTTAACTGCAGAGTTCTGATGGGTTCTGGTGCATTAGTGCTGGTATGATCGATTGCTGAAAGTTTCTCACCAATTTTACTACTTAACACGTCTCCAATGTATTGGCTCGATCCATCTAACGCCCGTTACTTCCTCGTGGCAAGTCCGATCAGGGCAAGTGATGACTCGCTGGAAACCTTATGACGAGGAGAACGCTTGACGCGGTTATTTTGAACTACTAATCTCGTTTTAATAGTTTTTTAGTTAAAAAATATTAAAATATCCAAATAAATGCACGGTTTTTGGATTTTCACCCAATTAGGGCAGACGCCCTCCCATATATCACGAGATAAAAAATCCATCTTATCTCGTGCAACCCGCTTTCTAACTAGTCACTAGCCTTCATAAGAATAACCGGCGAAAAAAAAAGTAAAAATAAATAAAAAAGGCAATCAACACGAGGACTTCCCAAGAGGTCACCCATCTTAGTACTACTCTCGCCCAAGCACGCTTAACTGCAGAGTTCTGATGGGTTCTGGTGCATTAGTGCTGGTATGATCGATTGCTGAAAGTTTGTCACCAATTTTACTACTTAACACGTCTCCAATGTATTGGCTCGACCCATCTAACGCCCGTTACTTCGTCGTGGCAAGTCCGATCCGGGCAAGTGATGACTCGCTGGAAACCTTATGACGAGGAGAACGCTTGACGCGGTTATTTTGAACTACTAATCTCGTTTTAATAGTTTTTTAGTTAAAAAATATTAAAATATCCAAATAAATGCACGGTTTTTGGATTTTCACCCAATTAGGGCAGACGCCCTCCCATATATCACGAGATAAAAAAATCCATCTTATCTTGTGCAACCCGCTTTCTAACTAGTCACTAGCCTTCATAAGAATAACCAGCGAAAAAAAAAGTAAAAATAAATAAAAAAGGCAATCAACACGAGGACTTCCCAAGAGGTCACCCATCTTAGTACTACTCTCGCCCAAGCACGCTTAACTGCAGAGTTCTGATGGGTTCTGGTGCATTAGTGCTGGTATGATCGATTGCTGAAAGTTTCTCACCAATTTTACTACTTAACACGTCTCCAATGTATTGGCTCGATCCATCTAACGCCCGTTACTTCCTCGTGGCAAGTCCGATCCGGGCAAGTGATGACTCGCTGGAAACCTTATGACGAGGAGAACGCTTGACGCGGTTATTTTGAACTACTAATCTCGTTTTAATAGTTTTTTAGTTAAAAAATATTAAAATATCCAAATAAATGCACGGTTTTTGGATTTTCACCCAATTAGGGCAGACGCCCTCCCATATATCACGAGATAAAAAAATCCATCTTATCTCGTGCAACCCGCTTTCTAACTAGTCACTAGCCTTCATAAGAATAACCGGCGAAAAAAAAAGTAAAAATAAATAAAAAAGGCAATCAATACGAGGACTTCCCAAGAGGTCACCCATCTTAGTACAACTCTCGCCCAAGCACGCTTAACTGCAGAGTTCTGATGGGTTCTGGTGCATTAGTGCTGGTATGATCGATTGCTGAAAGTTTCTCACCAATTTTACTACTTAACACGTCTCCAATGTATTGGCTCGATCCATCTAACGCCCGTTACTTCCTCGTGGCAAGTCCGATCCGGACAAGTGATGACTCGCTGGAAACCTTATGACGAGGAGAACGCTTGACGCGGTTATTTTGAACTACTAATCTCCTTTTAATAGTTTTTTAGTTAAAAAATATTAAAATAATCAAATAAATGCACGGTTTTTGGATTTTCACCCAATTAGGGCAGACGCCCTCCCATATATCACGAGATAAAAAAATCCATCTTATCTCGTGCAACCCGCTTTCTAACTAGTCACTAGCCTTCATAAGAATAACCGGCGAAAAAAAAAGTAAAAATAAATAAAAAAGGCAATCAACACGAGGACTTTCCAAGAGGTCACCCATCTTAGTACTACTCTCGCCCAAGCACGCTTAACTGCAGAGTTCTGATGGGTTCTGGTGCATTAGTGCTGGTATGATCGATTGCTGAAAGTTTCTCACCAATTTTACTACTTAACACGTCTCCAATGTATTGGCTCGATCCATCTAACGCCCGTTACTTCCTCGTGGCAAGTCCGATCCGGGCAAGTGATGACTCGCTGGAAACCTTATGACGAGGAGAACGCTTGACGCGGTTATTTTGAACTACTAATCTCGTTTTAATAGTTTTTTAGTTAAAAAAGGCAATCAACACGAGGACTTTCCAAGAGGTCACCCATCTTAGTACTACTCTCGCCCAAGCACGCTTAACTGCAGAGTTCTGATGGGTTCTGGTGCATTAGTGCTGGTATGATCGATTGCTGAAAGTTTCTCACCAATTTTACTACTTAACACGTCTCCAATGTATTGGCTCGATCCATCTAACGCCCGTTACTTCCTCGTGGCAAGTCCGATCCGGGCAAGTGATGACTCGCTGGAAACCTTATGACGAGGAGAACGCTTGACGCGGTTATTTTGAACTACTAATCTCGTTTTAATAGTTTTTTAGTTAAAAAATATTAAAATATCCAAATAAATGCACGGTTTTTGGATTTTCACCCAATTAGGGCAGACGCCCTCCCATATATCACGAGATAAAAAATCCATCTTATCTCGTGCAACCCGCTTTCTAACTAGTCACTAGCCTTCATAAGAATAACCGGCGAAAAAAAAAAGTAAAAATAAATAAAAAAAGGCAATCAACACGAGGACTTCCCAAGAGGTCACCCATCTTAGTACTACTCTCGCCCAAGCACGTTTAACTGCAGAGTTCTGATGGGTTCTGGTGCATTAGTGCTGGTATGATCGATTGCTGAAAGTTTCTCACCAATTTTACTACTTAACACGTCTCCAATGTATTGGCTCGATCCATCTAACGCCCGTTACTTCCTCGTGGCAAGTCCGATCCGGGCAAGTGATGACTCGCTGGAAACCTTATGACGAGGAGAACGCTTGACGCGGTTATTTTGAACTACTAATCTCGTTTTAATAGTTTTTTAGTTAAAAAATATTAAAATATCCAAATAAATGCACGGTTTTTGGATTTTCACCCAATTAGGGCAGACGCCCTCCCATATATCACGAGATAAAAAATCCATCTTATCTCGTGCAACCCGCTTTCTAACTAGTCACTAGCCTTCATAAGAATAACCGGCGAAAAAAAAAAGTAAAAATAAATAAAAAAGGCAACCAACACGAGGACTTCCTAAGAGGTCACCCATCTTAGTACTACTCTCGCCCAAGCACGCTTAACTGCAGAGTTCTGATGGGTTCTGGTGCATTAGTGCTGGCATGATCGATTGCTGAAAGTTTCTCACCAATTTTACTACTTAACACGTCTCCAATGTATTGGCTCGATCCATCTAACGCCCGCTACTTCCTCGTGGCAAGTCCGATCTGGGCAAGTGATGACTCGCTGGAAACCTTATGACGAGGAGAACGCTTGACGCGGTTATTTTGAACTACTAATCTCGTTTTAATAGTTTTTTAGTTAAAAAATATTAAAATATCCAAATAAATGCACGGTTTTTGGATTTTCACCCAATTAGGGCAGACGCCCTCCCATATATCACGAGATAAAAAATCCATCTTATCTCGTGCAACCCGCTTTCTAACTAGTCACTAGCCTTCATAAGAATAACCGGCGAAAAAAAAAGTAAAAATAAATAAAAAAGGCAATCAACACGAGGACTTCCCAAGAGGTCACCCATCTTAGTACTACTCTAGCCCAAGCACGCTTAACTGCAGAGTTCTTATGGGTTCTGGTGCATTACTGCTGGTATGATCGATTGCTGAAAGTTTCTCACCAATTTTACTACTTAACACGTCTCCAATGTATTGGCTCGATCCATCTAACGCCCGTTACTTCCTCGTGGCAAGTCCGATCCGGGCAAGTGATGACTCGCTGGAAACCTTATGACGAGGAGAACGCTTGACGCGGTTATTTTGAACTACTAATCTCGTTTTAATAGTTTTTTAGTTAAAAAATATTAAAATATCCAAATAAATGCACGGTTTTTGGATTTTCACCCAATTAGGGCAGACGCCCTCCCATATATCACGAGATAAAAAATCCATCTTATCTCGTGCAACCCGCTTTCTAACTAGTCACTAGCCTTCATAAGAATAACCGGCGAAAAAAAAAGTAAAAATAAATAAAAAAGGCAATCAACACGAGGACTTCCCAAGAGGTCACCCATCTTAGTACTACTCTCGCCCAAGCACGCTTAACTGCAGAGTTCTGATGGGTTCTGGTGCATTAGTGCTGGTATGATCGATTGCTGAAAGTTTCTCACTAATTTTACTACTTAACACGTCTCCAATGTATTGGCTCGATCCATCTAACGCCCGTTACTTCCTCGTGGCAAGTCCGATCCGGGCAAGAGATGACTCGCTGGAAACCTTATGACGAGGAGAACGCTTGACGCGGTTATTTTGAACTACTAATCTCGTTTTAATAGTTTTTTAGTTAAAAAATATTAAAATATCCAAATAAATGCACGGTTTTTGGATTTTCACCCAATTAGGGCAGACGCCCTCCCATATATCACGAGATAAAAAATCCATCTTATCTCGTGCAACCCGCTTTCTAACTAGTCACTAGCCTTCATAAGAATAACCGGCGAAAAAAAAAGTAAAAATAAATAAAAAAGGCAATCAACACGAGGACTTCCCAAGAGGTCACCCATCTTAGTACTACTCTCGCCCAAGCACGCTTAACTGCAGAGTTCTGATGGGTTCTGGTGCATTAGTGCTGGTATGATCGATTGCTGAAAGTTTCTCACCAATTTTACTACTTAACACGTCTCCAATGTATTGGCTCGATCCATCTAACGCCCGTT
>NW_020624597.1:0-532 GCF_003573695.1 Papaver somniferum | reverse complement strand
TTTCTTCATGATGAACGATAGGTTTTTGCCTTTTTGGTAGTTTTTATAATGTATGAAAATCACAAGAAGTTCTCTTTTATTTATATTACTGACAGAATCTGTTACAAAAGAAGCAAAGAGAATATTGTATTAGTTTTGTCTCATCTCAATAAAAGCACTTGCCTTTGCATTGACGTCTCTTTCTATCTCTATAATAAAGATTGATGTTTTAGGAAAATATACTTAAAGGATTTCTTCATGATGAACGATAGGTTTTTGCCTTTTTGGTAGTTTTTGTAATGGATGAAAATAACAAGAAGTTCTCTTTTATCTATATTACTGATAGAATCTGTTACAAAAGAAGCAAATAAAATATTGTATTGGTTTTGTCTCATCTCCGTAAAAGCACTTGCATTTGCATTGACGTCTCTTTCTATCTCTGTGATAAAGATTGATGTCTTAGGAAGATATACTTAAAGGTTTTCTTCATGATGAACGATAGGTTTTTGCCTTTTTGGTAGTTTTTATAATGTATGAAAATCACAAGAAGTTC
>NW_020624596.1:0-727 GCF_003573695.1 Papaver somniferum | reverse complement strand
CCCAGTGCTTGGGATCGATATTTCTGAGGTACTTGGAAACCCAACCACGTCCAATAATATATATCTCATTCAAATCAAACTCATATTTATCAAATATGAAACAAATCCAGTACTTGTTTATACTTCTCATATCCTTTCTCGATACGGATATTATTCTTCAAATGATAAAAATAGTAATTATGATGCGAGTTAGGAAAAAACTTAGGAATACTTTGCTTCATCCCTTCATGAGGATTAGTGATAAAGGTGGTAGGACGAGAGGCGACATAATACTACAAGTTTTCCATGAACCACTCCCAACCTTCAATTTCTTCTGAAGGAACTAAAGCGAACGCGAAAGGAAAAAAACCCTACAGAATTAAAGAAAATAAAAGAACTAAAATTGTCAGTTCATTGAGAAAACATGAGATGAAATTTTCAGTTCATTAAGAAAACTATCGGTTCATTTAGAAGTATGAACTAAAAACTGTAAGTTCATTAGGAACTATGAAGATAGCAAAATGATCTAATCACGAAGAAAAACAATCAGTTCGTTAAGAACTGTGAACTAGCAATATGAACTAATCAAAAGAAAAAAGTCAGTTCAGTAACAACTACAAACTAAAAATCTAAGAATGTTGTTAGTTCATTTTAGGAAATATATGAACAAAAATGTGAGTTATACAGAAAAAGAAAGAAATTTACCTTGGTTCCCATTCACGGCAATGGAAGCCATTAACGTTCCCTT
>NW_020624595.1:0-971 GCF_003573695.1 Papaver somniferum | reverse complement strand
GAACCGAACCGGGTCGAACCGGTTGGCTGGGCCGGATCGGGCCGGGAGGCTTTCTTTCTTCTCTGAATTCCAAACGGACGAACAAAAATTCAGACCAGAGATCTCCACAACTGACGCACAAACAACCTTCAGATCAAGTACATCACGGTAATTTCGAATCAAACATTGCATGCAAATATGAATATTATTATATAATAATTGCTTTGAAACTGTTTTGTGTATAATAATCATCATATATTCATATGGTAAGATAGTATATATTCGCATTACTGATTTGAACAAAATAGAAGATCATGGAGAAAAAAAAAGATCATGGTATAAAGTATAGATTTTTTTTTTCTTTCTAATCAATCAATATGGTACAAAACAGATTAAAAAATCAAATCAATTCCTTGCAATTTGATTCTAGGGAAAAGAAAAAAAATACATATAGGAAAAAGTCAATCAAACTTAGCTTATTTGATTACAACGTTATCGTCAGCTAGCGGTATAATTGGTGCATGATAACGTGTTTTAGGAGAATTATAGGTGAAACAAAGAAAGATAAGAGGAAGGAGAAGAACAATCTTATTACGAGATTATAGTAGTTACATTACATAGTTTCCTTTATATACAACCCTAGGAATCTAATTGGACCTCACATCCATGGGCCGTAGGCCCTGTAACAAACTTTATATTTTTGTTGCATGCTAGAAAAAATGTTATTGATATTTATTTTAGTTGCTTAAGAAAATCAACCATCAAGTAAAGTGTGGTGGCCCAAAGATCAAATACAACAGTCAATAATAAAAAGTTTCAACAACAAGATTTAAGTTCAAGATTCTTTTCAAGAGATTGTTCAGGTTGTATACCACAATTTTCTCCGTGTCCAACTTAATTGGAATATATGACATATATATTGAAGGGACCGAGGTGATCACGTGCACATGAATAAAACATTAGATATTTAGAAAAGTGTAATCTTTTAGATT
>NW_020624594.1:0-796 GCF_003573695.1 Papaver somniferum | reverse complement strand
ATGTCCAGGGTAGTTCTAAGTCATCATTATACGAAAGTCACTCATTTCAATCAAGGTGTTGTGATGGTGCAAGCAAAGAACAACAAGGTGATGGTTCTTTGGCATACAAATGATGCAATTCCTAAAAGGTAAAGATTGGAATATAATTTAGAGGCCAAATCTAGTAAAAGTGTTGATGCTAGCAAGGTGCAACAAAGACTATATATAGGTTGTGGCGCATACCAGAGTGGTATCGAATCATAATTTGCATACCTTAAGGAATGGCAGTGGTGGTGGTTGGTGGTGGTCGTCGGTGGTGGTTTTGTGGTAGTAGTCGGCGACGATGATAGATAGTGGTGGTGGTGGTCGGTGGCGGTAGTGGACATTGGTGGTTCTTTTTTTGAATAGTGGTTAGTGACAGTGGTTTGTATAGACCATACAAAAGAGAGTATTTTAGAAATGTACTAAGCTTAGGGGTATTTGTAAAGTTCATATAGATATTTTTACAATGACTTCATAGTAGGAGTATATAAATAATGTTCCCATTAGGGAATCATTCTCTCGGTTCCAGCTGTTGGTAATAGCCAAAACTTCTATTGGCACCCAGCAGATCAATATGGGCCACCCGACACTCTCCTTGTACTACCAGTTCTAGGGAACCAACAAGCTTAAACGTTGATTTTTCTCGCAACCTTCTCATACGGCATCGGAATGACCTCGTTCTATCGCCATTGACTTCATACTTTCGTGCTCTTCAACATGATGAGAAGGAATCCAAGATTTGGGCGAGTTTCACTTCTTTTTTCTCCAAATGACT
>NW_020624593.1:0-281 GCF_003573695.1 Papaver somniferum | reverse complement strand
TGATATATTTCTGATCCAGTTCATCCGAACGAGAGACTCAGGTGTAACTCTAGTAATATTTGCACCTGGATGTTGAAAACCAATATATTTCTGATCCAGTTCATCCTAATGAGAGACTCAGGTCTAAATCTAGTAAAATTTGAACCCGGGATGTTGAAAAGTGATATATTTCGGGTCCAGTTCATCCGAACGAGAGACTCGGGTGTAACTCTAGTAATATTTGAACAGGTGATGTTGAAAACTGATATATTTCCGGTCCAGTTCATCCGAACGAGAGACTC
>NW_020624592.1:0-592 GCF_003573695.1 Papaver somniferum | reverse complement strand
GGGGGGGGGGGGGGGGGGGGGGGAGCTCTCCGTTCCTGGTTCTCCTGTAGCTGGATTCTCCCGAACCGCAAGAATCCTTAGAATGGGATTCCAACTCAGCACCTTTTGAGATTTTGAGAAGAGTTGCTCTTTGGAGAGCACAGTACGACGAAAGTTGTAAGCTGTGTTCGGGGAGGGGGGGAGTTATTGTCTATCGTTGGCCTCTATGGTAGAATCGATCGGAGAGGCCTGAGAGGCGGTGGTTTACCCTGTGGCGGATGTCAGCGGTTCGAGTCCGCTTATTTCCAGCTCGTGAACTTAGCGGATACAAAGGTATATGATAGCACCCAATTTTTCCGATTCGGCAGTTCGATCTATGATTTATCATTCATGGACGTTGATAAGATACTTCCATTTAGCAGCACCTTAGGATGGCATAGCCTTAAAGTTAACGGCGAGGTTCAAACGAGGAAAGGCTTACGGTGGATACCTAGGCACCCAGAGACGAGGAAGGGCGTAGCAAGCGACGAAATGCTTCGGGGAGTTGAAAATAAGTATAGATCCGGAGATTCCCGAATAGGTCAACCTTTCGAACTGCTGCTGAATCCATGGG
>NW_020624591.1:0-470 GCF_003573695.1 Papaver somniferum | reverse complement strand
TTTTTTTTTTACACCATAGTCCTGCCTCATTTTTAGGTCTTAATATTTTACAATTGCAAGGACACAAACATTGCTAGTGAACGTCATAGCTTCTAGAATTTGTTGGCAAATTTAATAAAAATGGATGAATCAGTTCCATCTATTTTCTGGATTTCGCAGATGTTCACATAGTTTTACACCATTGTCCTGCCTCATTTTTAGTTCTTATCATTTTACAATTGCAAGGATGCAGACATTGTTAATGACGTCTTAGCTGCTCGAATTTGTCGACAAATTTGATAAGCAATTTAGTAAAAGTGGATGAATCAGTTCTAGCTATTTTCGGGATTTTTTAGATGTGTACATAGTTGTACACCATTGTCTTATCTTATTTTATGTATCATTTCTTAATTCTCTTTATAAACATTAAGTATTTTTACATCGGGTCCATGTCTTGTGTAGCTTATAGAGCAACTGTGTGTTGCACACCT
>NW_020624590.1:0-1184 GCF_003573695.1 Papaver somniferum | reverse complement strand
TCTTTGCTGTTTTTGCCATTCTTTTGTTCTCTGGTTTGCTTCCAATTTGGCCTAGAGCCACTGTTTACACTCCTCTTTTGCTACTAAGTCAGAAGCCCTTGTGTTGTTGCTTTTGCCCTGTTGTTGCTTCCCTACCCTGCTACTCAGTGTTTGTGCAGCTGCTTTCTTTGCACTGCTGTTGCTGCAGCTGCCTTTTCCTTCTACTGCTGCAGCTGCTGCTGCAACCCTGCTGCTGCTGCTTTCTTTGCACTGCTGCTCCAAAGCTCACTTCAACTGAGCCCAAGCTCAGTTCTCAGTTCTAAGCCCACTGTCCATTGTTTGTACAAACTGAAGCCCAGGTTTGAACCAAAAGTTGAAGCCCATTTCATCATTGGGTGAAGTTAAGCCCAGTCTACTGTGTACATAACTGAGGCCCAATTCAATCAACTGTGGGCTTAACCCAAAAGCCTAACTCAAAGCCCAAGGCTCAGTTCAATTCAAAGGCCCAAGGCCCAAAGCACTTCATTATCACACAAGCCCATAGTCCAAAACAGAAGCTTAATCAAAGCCCATTGGTACTCATAATCCATTGGTACCAAAGCCCATAGCCCATTGTTATCACCTTAACTCAAAAGCCCAATAGCAATTTAGAACCCAAAATAGCTAGAAACTACAAAACACACCCAGTCTCTGTGGATCGACCCGTACTTGCACGAGCTACAACCGACGACCGTGCACTTGCGGTATTACTGTAGGCCCGCGTTTTATTACGCTTAATTTTCACGCTTTCCCGGGCCCACCAAGTTTTTGGCGCCGCTACCGGGGAACATTTTGCATTTAAATTTAATATCTTTGAGGCCTACCAAGTTTTTGGCGCCGCTGCCGGGGATTGGTGCTGTGTTTTTCTTGTTGTTTTATTAGCTATTTTTGCATTTCACTGCATAGCATTTGCATCTGCATCTGCTTCACTTCAATTGCTGTTGGACCTGCTGTTCTGAACCTGTTTTTCCTCTGCTGGGACGCCACCAAGGAAAAGAACCAAAACCCAACTGGGTTTTTGCAACAATATCAGAGCAGCTGGGCTGTGCTTGAAAGGTAACCCATTTAAGAGAACCCGAATTGTGGGCTTCCAATTTTTTAATTGTGGGCATGTAATATTAAAGCCAATTTTTGGGCTTCTCTTATTTTCTGTTGGGTTTGTAATA
>NW_020624589.1:0-528 GCF_003573695.1 Papaver somniferum | reverse complement strand
AGTAAAAATTGCATTTCCCTGTACGTTAATTCAAGAAAATATGAAGGAAGCCAAATTTCACAATAGAAGAAGGATGAAAGACCAGCCAGAACTAATCCAAATGGTAACAAATTTCATCTATTTTTATAAAATTTAAAGACAAAGCCAATACAAAAATAAAGAGTTCATAAAAATTTTGAATTTAATATACGTTAAATCAAAAAAGTCTATACACTTCGTTATAAGTCAGAAATTGATTTATGAGACTAGATTGTAAACTAGATAAACTCATCTTTAACAGAAAAAGTTTGAGAAATGTATTGTAATTACAATTAATATGTTCTAAGGCAATACGTCTAGTAAAAATTGCATTTCTATGTAAGTTGATTCAAGAAAATATGAAGCAAGTCAAATTTCACAATAGAATAAGGATGAAAGACCTTGCAGAACAAATCCAAATCCTAACAAATTTCATCTATCTTGAATCAAATAGAAAGACAAAGCCAACACAAAAAGAAAGAGTTCATAAAAATGTTGAATTTTATATAC
>NW_020624588.1:0-322 GCF_003573695.1 Papaver somniferum | reverse complement strand
GATAAGTCTGGGAAGATTAATAAAATAGATTGGGTACGCTCATCGCAACACGAAAGTTTAAGTTCCTTCTTTTCTCGAAGTGTCTAGTGGAACATCGTATATAATAGTCAGTATGGGCCCCTGGCCTCGCTTGAGAGGTAGAATCAGTATTTGCATTCTTGCTAGATATACGAGGTTAGAAAGCTTCGATCCCCTTCCTAGGTTCAGTTAGCGGCTGTGGGTTGTTGTTCTTGTGGGGCCTTGGTTTCGCCTTCCTGGTGCTTCAAGTTGAACAATTGAGACTGTGCGTTGACTGTGCATTGTGTTATTGATCTACGAGTTC
>NW_020624587.1:0-411 GCF_003573695.1 Papaver somniferum | reverse complement strand
TTTTTTTTTTTTTTTTTTTTTTTGCTGATGTTTATGATCCTCATAAGTTGTTCATGCTTTGATCATGATGAAGTTATATACATGTGTGCATATTAGTGTGAGTTTTATGAAAAACCCTCGTTTTTGAAAACGTATGTTCGTTCGATCGTTAGTTTTGTAAACTAATTATAATCCCTGATTTAAGAGAGATTTTTTTTTAGTATATGAACCTAGGTTCAGTGATAAAACTTAGTTTATGAGCTTTCATGTGTACCAAGGTTCTATCATAAAAGAAGTGAATTTTCATGAAATCGGAATAATCCTTCGTTTTAAAGACAAATAACGATGACACGAAGGAAAATATGTATGATGAACTTGTGTCCAGTGATAAAATTTTGCTTATGAGCTTTCATGTAAATACAAAACTTCATC
>NW_020624586.1:0-740 GCF_003573695.1 Papaver somniferum | reverse complement strand
TATTCTATTAGAATCCTATAGATCTTATCACTTTCTTCTTCACGGGCCATGGCAACTTCTTTTCCGGGGAGTTATAATACAGCCACTTGGTGTCTCGAAATAAGAAATTTTAATAACTACACTGCTGAAGATATGTATGAATTTTTTAAGGACTACAATGTTGCACATGTTTATATGACACCGATTTATGTGATCACTTATGCAGAAGTGCGCTTCTGGTCCAAAGGAGAGGCTGAAGCAGCTCTACATGCTTCCCAAGGTAAAACCTCTGAGTTCTTAGTTTTGATTTCTAATTTTTCAATTCTTATTTAGTTTGTTCAAAAGAAAAGACTTCCAGGAATTGATATATCATCTACCCTGATTTTCTTTACCTCACTAATAATTCAATTATTTTTTCACTAATATTGATTCCTGTTTTTTTCTTTCTTGTAGGTACTTTTGAGGTATCGCGTAGTACATATGGTGCGGATAGGCGATATTGGCGACCACCCTTATCCCCGATTTTGAAATGACAACTTTAAAGCTACAACATCAATCAAATTTTCAATCCGTCTCGTTTGCTTTTATAGTTCTTGTCATAAAAATTACAAATATTATTCATAGCCAATTTAATTTTTTATGACAATCATTATTATAGAAAGGCACTAGATCTGAGCAAGGATTTATACCTTTTCGAGTTCTGGTTAGGTTAAGTGATTATAACTGTTGTTTTTCCAAATCTAAGTTTTTTATTTCTTTGA
>NW_020624585.1:0-834 GCF_003573695.1 Papaver somniferum | reverse complement strand
ATGTGAGGACCATGCTCGACCAGGCGCAGGTGACGAGAGCTATTCAAGCTTCTGGAGAGTTGTTCATTTATCATGACGCAAGTGGTATTGTGGCTCTGTTTGCTCGCTGGTGCATTCCCACTCACACTTTCATATGTAGATGAGGAGAGTTTACCATTACTTTGGAAGACGTGGAGGATCTGATGCATCTCCCGATCACGGGCAATCTTCCTGGGGATCTTTCAGATGAGGAGACCGCCGTTTCTCATGTCTTGACAGCTGCAATGGAGACAGCGAATAAGGATGGTAGTAAAGGATGCTATGCTTCCTGGTTGACACACTGGTAGCCCAAAGGCGTCCGCGTCTCAGTTCTGAGAATTTTGATATTTTCTGGCGTGCAATTGGGCATCCATTCGAGAAAATATGCCAAAATTAGGGTTTCGACGAAACTGAGAAAAACACCATGAGATGATGAAAAATAATTATAAAATAAGGAATAAGGAGGCGTGGGACCACCGAGGCCAAGGCATGGTCGGCCGGTCGTGGCCACGTTCGCGTGGTGCCTTTTCCCTAATTTTATAATATTTTGATGATTTTATGAAAAATTCATGAATTTTGAGAAATTTGATGAATTTAGGGAGTTTCCATGAATTGAAGAAGTTTTCATGAGTTCAGGGAAGCAAAAAAATATTAAAATAATAAAAACAAGGGTGTATGGGACCGTGGAGCGTGGCCGACCGGCTAGGGCCCGGTCCCACGAGTTTTCATAATTTTTAATATTTTTTTTAGGTATTTTTTCATGATTTGAGGGAATTTTTCCTAATTTGAGAGAAATACCATGAAATCAAGGAATTT
>NW_020624584.1:0-864 GCF_003573695.1 Papaver somniferum | reverse complement strand
TGTCCATATGCTCACGTGAGCAAATACAAAGAACTCCTGAAGAGTTGACGATTTGTTGGTGAAAGAATGATTAAATGCTGGTTTAATCATTTATTCGAAAATGCTCGTCTGAGCCTTAGGTGGGAAAAACTAATTAATTATGACGGAGTGAGGGACCGAACAGGGGGTCATGAACCCGGCACTGGGTAGTCACGTGACCGCCTGATGATCACTTCATGAAAATCCAAAGTGTTTGCAAGAGTCTTGGACCTAATACGTGCAATTGTGCAAATTGGGTAAAAACTGTGAAACTTGATGGGACCGGCTTCTGTAAGACAAAGAGACAATCTTGGTCGGTCAAGAGAGCGCTCTTGTGTTCCCAAGGCGTCCGCGTCTCAGTTCTGAGAATTTTGATATTTTCTGGCGTGCAATTGGGCATCCATTCGAGAAAATATGTCAAAATTAGGGTTTCGACGAAACTGAGAAAAACACCATGAGATGATGAAAAATAATTATAAAATAAGGAATAAGGAGGCGTGGGACCACCGAGGCCAAGGCATGGTCGGCCGGTCGTGGCCACGTTCGCGTGGTGCCTTTTCCCTAATTTTATAATATTTTGATGATTTTATGAAAAATTCATGAATTTTGAGAAATTTGATGAATTTAGGGAGTTTCCATGAATTGAAGAAGTTTTCATGAGTTCAGGGAAGCAAAAAAATATTAAAATAATAAAAACAAGGGTGTATGGGACCGTGGAGCGTGGCCGACCGGCTAGGGCCCGGTCCCACGAGTTTTCATAATTTTTAATATTTTTTTTAGGTATTTTTTCATGATTTGAGGGAATTTTTCCTAATTTGAGAGAAATACCATGAAATCAAGGAATTT
>NW_020624583.1:0-386 GCF_003573695.1 Papaver somniferum | reverse complement strand
TGATGCCTTATGGGCTTACCGTACTGCGTTTAAGACCCCCATTGGAATGTCGCCTTATCGGCTTGTTTATGGCAAGGAATGTCACTTACCTGTTGAGTTAGAACATAGAGCTTATTGGGCTGTTAAGCAGCTAAATTTATCACTTGACGAGGAAAAAGCCCATAGGAAACTCCATCTCAATGAGTTGGACGAGATTCGTATAGATGCTTACGATAGTCCGAAGGAGTATAAGAACAAAATGAAACTTGTGCATGATAGAAACATTTTACGGAAGTCATTTTCTCCAGGTCAAAAAGTTCTTCTGTATGATACCCGCTTGCATCTTTTCCCTGGGAAGTTACGTTCTCGGTGGACGGGTCCTTTTATTGTTCGCACTGTTTTTCCTC
>NW_020624582.1:0-498 GCF_003573695.1 Papaver somniferum | reverse complement strand
ATAAACTCAATTTTATTATAAAATTTTCTAAAAAATGATTGTGGTAAAAACTAATACATTTAAAGGCTCTACATGTTATCCGAATTGCATTTCTACGTATGTTGATTCCAAAAATAAAGAGGGAAGTCATCCTTTACATTAAAAATAAGGATGAAACACCAATTGCTAAGCGTCCAAATCCTAAAGATTTTCCTGTATACTGTGGGGAACTGAAAGACAGAGGTAACATAAAAAGAATGAGGTCATTCCCACTTCATATGAAGAAGTTATGAGCAAAATAGTCGAAAAAGAGATTACACAAAACCTTGGGGACAAAGAGAGTTATATAAGTAGACAATATTTATAATAAATGGTATTTTGAATTTGGTGCCTATAAAATGGCACACCTTTTCCTTTGGTACCTAACTTTGTCGGAATTTGAGTTTGGTATGGGTCCCAACCAAGCAGTTGACTTAACAGATGACTGGTGGACCGTTCACAAGCTGTGTTGGAGCACAA
>NW_020624581.1:0-411 GCF_003573695.1 Papaver somniferum | reverse complement strand
CATTTCTACGTATGTTGATTCCAAAAATAAAGAGGGAAGTCATCCTTTACATTAAAAATAAGGATGAAACACCAATTGCTAAGCGTCCAAATCCTAAAGATTTTCCTGTATACTGTGGGGAACTGAAAGACAGAGGTAACAGAAAAAGAATGAGGTCATTCCCACTTCATATGAAGAAGGTATGAGCAAAATAGTCGAAAAAGAGATTACACAAAACCTTGGGGACAAAGAGAGTTATATAAGTAGACAATATTTATAATAAGTGGTATTTTGAATTTGGTGCCTATAAAATGGCACACCTTTTCCTTTGGTACCTAACTTTGTCGGAATTTGAGTTTGGTATGGGTCCCAACCAAGCAGTTGACTTAACAGATGACTGGTGGACCGTTCACAAGCTGTGTTGGAGCACAA
>NW_020624580.1:0-382 GCF_003573695.1 Papaver somniferum | reverse complement strand
TATGTTGATTCCAAAAATAAATAGGGATGTCATCCTTTACATTGAAAATAAGGATGAAACACCAATTGTTAATCATCTTAATCCTAAAAAAATTCTTTTATACTGTGGGGAACTGTAAGACAGGGGTAACAGAAAAAGAATGAGGTCATTCCCACTTCGTATGAAGAAATTATGAGCAAAATAGTCGAAAAAGAGATTACACAAAACCTTGGGGGACAAAGAGAGTTATATAAGTAGACAATATTTATAATAATGGTTATTTTGAGTTTGGTACCTATAAAATGGCACACCTTTGCCTTTGGTACCTAACTTTGTCAGAATTTGAGTTTGGTGAGGATCCAAATCACGCAGTTGACTTAACAGATGACTGGTTGACCGTTCA
>NW_020624579.1:0-306 GCF_003573695.1 Papaver somniferum | reverse complement strand
GACTGTTGGATTCATCGTTCATACGAAGGAATCTTATCTATATTGGTCCAGTTTTCGATCTCGGAGCCCCTTTCTTTCTCGAAGTTGATGAAATTTAGGGTTTGGTTACGGTCTCGGCGAATATCTACATGGAATCTTACCCGCATACTGTTGGATTCATTGTTCTTACGAAGGAATCTTATCTATATTGGTCTAGTTTTTGATCTCGGAGCCACTTTCTCGAAGTTGATGAAATTTAGGGATTGGTTAAGGTCTCGACGAATATCTACATAGAATCTTACCCGCAGACTGTTGGATTCATCGTTC
>NW_020624578.1:0-508 GCF_003573695.1 Papaver somniferum | reverse complement strand
GTTAGACCTGAGTTTCTCGTTCGGATGAACTAGAGACGAAATATATCAGATTCAAACATCACAGGTTCAAAGATTACTATAGGTAGACCCGAATTTCTCGTTCGGATGAACTGGAGACGAAATATATTGGAATCAAACATCACAGGTTCAAATATTACTAGAGTCAGACCTGAGTTTCTCGTTCGGATAAACTGAAGACAAAATATATCAAAGTTGTACATCACGGCTTCAAAGATTACTGGAGTTAAACTTGAGTTTTTCGTTCGGATGAACTGAAGACAAAATATATCGGAATTGAACATCACAGGTTAATATATTACTAAAGTTAGGCCTCATTTTCTCGTTCGGATGAATTGAAGACGAAATATATAAGAATTGAACATCACAGGTTCAAAGATTACTAGAATTAGACTTGAGTTTCTCGTTCGGATGAATTGGAGACGAAATATATCAGAATTGAACATCACGGGTTCAAAGATTACTAGAGTTACACCTGAGTTTCTCGTTC
>NW_020624577.1:0-296 GCF_003573695.1 Papaver somniferum | reverse complement strand
GGACCTGAGTTTCTCGTTCGGTTGAACTGAATACGATATATATCAGAATTGAACATCACAGGTTAAATTCTTACTAGAGTTAAACTTGAGTTTCTCGTTCGGATGAACTGAAGACGAAATATATCAGTATTGAATATCACAGGTTCAAAGATTACTAAAGTTAGACCTGTTTTTCCCGTTTGGATGACCTGAAGACAAAATATATCATAATTGAACATCACAGGTTCATAGATTACCAGGGTTAGACCTGAGTTTCTCGTTCGGATGAACTGAAGACAAAATATATCAGAATTGAA
>NW_020624576.1:0-644 GCF_003573695.1 Papaver somniferum | reverse complement strand
TTTCTAGAGGAACTTGATAAGAGAAAGAAAAGATTGAATGGCTAGCTACTAGTTGAAGTTGTCAAGATGATGAACTCCATAATTTGGTATTTATAGATATCAAAGTCACCTCCTTCATCTGTTTGTCTTACAAAAAAAATAAAAAGTACAGTAATAATAATATTTTAATATTAAGAAGGTAGGTTCCGTGATAGATACAGCGCGATGCCAAGAAATTGCTGCATACATATAACTTCACAAAAAAAATGCACATAAATTCATGCTTGCCATTCCAATGCATAAACATTTTCTCATTTTCTTTGAAACTTGGCCACCTGCAAATTTATAAGAAAAAGAAAAATTTAACAGGACTATCTGGTTTTGGTTATATAGATCTGACTAGATTATCTGGTTTCGTTTTGTAGCCATATGGTGTGATTAGATTCTCAAATTTGCTATTTGTAATGTTTCATGGACGACATTATAGAAATGCCCAGGCTCTAAAGAAAATATTTAGGGTTACTAAAATAAATAATAAGTTCACATAAAATTGCAGCAAATGATATCCAAAATCAATTAAGTTAATTAGAATAGGATGTCCACGTATCTGCATGACCAACTAGATAAAGTTTTTAAGACATTTTAGAGAAGTCGCGGCTAAGGCC
>NW_020624575.1:0-346 GCF_003573695.1 Papaver somniferum | reverse complement strand
CCACAACCACGCCTGAAGGAAAGCAACATGGACATACGAGTCCACTTTCATAAAACCGTCTGAAACACGCATGTCCACGACCAGGTGATCCAGATGCACATACAGAGAACCAAGGAACAAGCTTCCAATGGGAAGGACTTCACCTTTGCTAGCTTCACAGCAATCGCCAGAAACTCTTGTCTTATTTCCTTCTTGACGGAGCCATCATCGAAAACGTCCCTAGACAACCAGAGACCCAAGAATGCTGCAACATGAAGTACACTACTCTTATGACTCGGTTCCAACTCATCCGGAAACCATTGGGACATCCACCAGCCATAGAAACACTTTTCGTTCTCTTTCCGGA
>NW_020624574.1:0-422 GCF_003573695.1 Papaver somniferum | reverse complement strand
CAAGATTACCTTATACAAACTCGATGTTATCGTCGTGGCGAGGTTCTAGGTGTCAAATATATCTGAATGGATAAAACTGCAATCTATCACTTAACTCAGGTTGCAAGATTACCATATACATACCCGATGTTATGGTACGGGCAAGGTTCGATGTGTCAAATATATCAGATTGGATGAAACTGCAACCTATAATTTAACTCAGGTTGCAAGATTACCATATACAGACCCGATATTCTGGTCCACGCGAGGTTCTAGGTGTCAAATATATCAGATTGGATGAAACTGCAACCTATCACTTAACTCAGGTTGCAAGATTACCATACACAGACCCGATATTTTGGTCCACACGAGGTTCTAGGTGTCAAATATATCAGATTGGATGAAACTGCAACCTATCACTTAACTCAGGTTGCAAGATTACC
>NW_020624573.1:0-612 GCF_003573695.1 Papaver somniferum | reverse complement strand
CATAACCATATGACTTACCGCCATGTGAAATCACCTGAGATGCAAGGGACAAAGAAGAGTCGACGGAAAGAGACCATGGTTTTTGTTGATGAAGAAATCATATTGAGAAAAAATTGGGTTTTTAAAGAAATTGAGAGAAATAAAGTCTAGGGTTCCTGAATTGGTGGTTCTTGTCAATGTGTTTGATTTGAATTCGAGAAATCAACAGGTGATATTGATTTGGATCTGGTACTGACCTAAGCAGTTGAGATGGTGTCCGTTTCTGAAATTTAGGATTTGTCTCCTTAATTGTTTGAAGCTGTGAATCGATACAAGGATAGGATTTTGTTTGTGCTAAATCAGAGGAGAAGCTGCTATTGGTGTTTGAGTTCTTGGAGGTTTGCACTGGTGGTGTTTAGGTGGGGTACAAAATGGAGTGCAGGTCTAAAATGTTGTTGTCATAGATGTGTGCTGAGACAAGTGAAGGTACATATGTTGTGAATGTGATTCTATGTACAGGGATGGAGATTGAATGAGAATAGCAGGTGCTGGTATACCGAGATGCTGCAGAATGAATAAAATGAAGAGTAGTTAATAGGTTCTTATGAAAAGGATGAAGCTGCTGCTAATGGT
>NW_020624572.1:0-857 GCF_003573695.1 Papaver somniferum | reverse complement strand
CACTGTCATTCACTGCTTCTTTGGTTTACTGTCACTTGTTTCTTCACTTCAATACACACCCAAGTCTCTGTGGTTCGACCCGTACTTGCACATTTGCCACTTTCGACACCGTGCACTTGCGGTTATAATTTCTGTGACTCTTTTAGAGAGACACCAGTATACGACTTTGCAAGGTGACAATTCTTTTAGAGGTACTTGATGTCTAGCTAATGACTATAAATTTAGAATTTACTGGGAGTCTCCCGCACTCATGTGATTTGTTAATATCCTTCCTTATTTCTTTTCCCTTCGGTGGTAACAGTTTCTCTTTGTTCGTGTTTTTAATTTCATCTTTAGAACATTGAGGACAATGTTAAAATTTAAGTTTGTGGGTGGGGAAGAAACTTTTTGTTAGCTTTTAGTTGTATTAAATAAACTCGAGAGCCTAGAAATTTATACTTATTGAGGTAGGCACTAACCAATATAAGTGGATGGAAATATTTTGGTTGTAGGAGTTGAGGAACCAATCTGATTAGATGGAAACATATAGAAGAGTCTATTCATAAAAGCACAGAGCTCAGGTGTTAGAAAAAAAACATGGTAGTTTCGCCATATCCTCGTGATGGAAACATCGAAAGAATCCTGGTCACTTCTTTTTGTTTTATTTTTACCATTGCTAGGGTGAAATAGAGTGACTGAGATATCAAAAAAAAAAAGACCAGACCAACTAAATAAATACAATAAAGTCGATCACTGGTACCCTTGTATATGCCAGCTGAGTTGACCTAGAGTTAGGATTATCGACCACTGGTTCCCTTGTATATGCTAGTGTGTTGATATTAGTCCAGACCAGTATCTCAGTCCATTAGGATAGGTTC
>NW_020624571.1:0-417 GCF_003573695.1 Papaver somniferum | reverse complement strand
TTTTTTTTTTTACTTGCTCAATCACAAATCCTTCACTTCTCAACCGAGAACAGAAGGAGTCATACTTTCATACAATATATTAATTTAATTCTCTGTAATGATCAATAAATTAAGTTCAATTCTACAACTATATGCATGAAATCCTAGCAACAATCTACTCTATTCCATAGAGATTTGGGTGGGAATTGACGAATAAAAAATACAGATATTAGTGTTTATTGGTGTCAAATATAAATATAAATGAGGCGTGGCCAAGCGGTAAGGCAACGGGTTTTGGTCCCGCGACTCGGAGGTTCGAATCCTTCCGTCCCAGAGCAGTCCAATTAGGTTCAAAGTGTAATGTTGAATAAAATCGAATCCTTTTTTCTTAGCTTAGTTCTACTGATTCTTTTCTGAATCATATCTTTCCCTTTTTTT
>NW_020624570.1:0-595 GCF_003573695.1 Papaver somniferum | reverse complement strand
TCCATTATTTTCTTGTTTTGCAGCTTAAAGATCATCACAATTGTGTCAATTTCAATGATCTTTACCTCTTCTGGTGGGATGAAGTTCCAAGTGAATTGAATATTTTTTTCCACCGGATTATAACTCATCTTTCCTTCCATAATGATCTTTCCTATCAAACAAAAATCTCATTATCCTTCTTGAGATTCATCTATATCAGATTCTTCTTGATTAAAGACAATAGTATCTTCAGCAACTTTCAGTTCTAGAGTTACTTTTCTGAACTTCATAGCGAGATCAGACAAGTCAGTGATATTTTTTGATTCAACTTCTCCCTTGAATATGTTTGTGTCCATTCTTTGATTTAGAGAAGATCGATTTGAAGATTGAATAATGTTATAGGATATAATGTTTATAAAAAAAGTGTTTCGTATTAGGGTTACTGCAAATAGCTATGTTATGGAATCCCTCAGAATTAGGTATTGAGATATTTTTTGGTATAGTTGAAACAGAAAAGGAAACCATATGAGTTGTAGCTGGACATAATAGGAAGAGGGATTTTTGAATTTCAAATCTGTCCCCGCCTTCCCTTTTTCCATACTTGCGGTTCACATTT
>NW_020624569.1:0-589 GCF_003573695.1 Papaver somniferum | reverse complement strand
TTTCCATAATTCCTGGAAATGCTCTGTCCAAAAATAACGATCGAAATCTCTCGGAAAATATAATTAGTAAATGCACATTACTAATTCTGTAATTTCCCTAAATGAAATTAATAACCTTAATTAAAAGATTCTTAACTTACTTATGTTTCAATCCTGGGATTCTCTTCCCTTAGCCGTTAAGGAATATTTTTGAACAATTATAGAAATAAACATTCATAGCACGTGTTCAAAGTTTGTCGACATCTTAACTTTGTAAGTACTCTTTCACACTTACAACCTTGAAACCGATTTGCCACACTTCCAAACAAGTTTAGAATTAGTTCATTTGACTTTCAAGAACTATGTGATTGATCAAGCCAACATTCAATCACAATCATGGGTTTACGGTTCTACCAAAACAAGTTTCGGTTCTACCTCCATGTGAGTATTGTGCATAGTCACACTAGCTTCCCAAAAGATAAGTTGACTAGGTACTAGGATCGGTTCCTCACATATATTGGTATCTAACTTATATGTGTTGCACATGTCCATAGGATCGGTTCCCCTTTCTGCTATAAACCTTGTTGCACCTCATACAAGGATCGGTTCC
>NW_020624568.1:0-577 GCF_003573695.1 Papaver somniferum | reverse complement strand
CCTCCCAGATCTTTTCTACTGGGGCGTTTAACTTTGGCAGTTTTACATCATCAAATGGTGGGTAGTTTGATTTCCTCTCAAATCTTGGTTTGTGATTATATCCAGCTCTTCGGTCATTGTTGAACTGGCCTCCTTGATTATCGTATCTTTTTGCTGGATAGTTGTATGCGTGGAGTCTATCCCTATGTTCTCTCCGAAACCACTTTTCATCCTTGCTTGACAGAGCTACTTCTTTCGTGGTTCTCTCCATGGCTTGCTTTCTTTGTCTAGTATTAGGGGTATTCTCGATATTATTTGTTATTCGCGGTATGAGTGTTGCACTTCCTCCTTTCGCGTCTGTGGTAGCTGTCAAGCTGGTGTTCATCTCTCTCTGTTTTTATTCCAGTGCTATAAATTCCTCCTGGTGTTCTCTTAACTCTTGCATATCAATCTCATGTCTGATTCGAAATATCTCCACATACAAGAGATAAGTTGGGTAGAACCGTAGAAAGAATTGACGAAGGAGAGGATTAAATGTGCTCTGATACTTCACCCGCTGACTCGCTGCACATGGTCCTCCATCGCGTGGTCAGGGTTC
>NW_020624567.1:0-278 GCF_003573695.1 Papaver somniferum | reverse complement strand
GAGGGCTCGTGTGGAGTTGGTGGTGGTGGCAGCGAGTTGGTGGAGCAGGTGGAAGGGGAAGGCTCTGCTGTGGAGAAGAAGAAAGGGGGAGAAGAAGGAGAACCCGATGGAAATTTGTTAGGTGGTGGGCCCGGAGAAGCGTGAGAATTAAGCGTAATAAAAACGGGCCTACAGTAATACCGCAAGTGCACGGTCGTCAGTTGTAGCTCGTGCAAGTACGGGTCGATCCACAGAGACTGGGTGTGTTTGGAGTGTTTAGCTATTTTGGGTTCTAGTTG
>NW_020624566.1:0-2051 GCF_003573695.1 Papaver somniferum | reverse complement strand
TCCATGAGAAAATTCTCATAAACCCTAAACACGCACGGATTCGTCAACTTCGAGAAGTGAACTTGTTCCGAGATTAACAGAAGTGAAAAAATTTAGCAGAAGTGAAAAAATTTAGCAGAAGTGAAAAACTTAGCAGAAGTGAAAAAAATTAACAAAAGTGATTTTTTTTTATCAGAAGTAAAAAAGTTTAGCAGGAAGAAAAAAACCCCTACGACGACTATTTTTAAGAGTTGTGAAAGGTCCATGAGAAAAAAATTAGTGCATCACAACTTCCATTTCAATATCTAGTCGTCCATTGTTTTTATTTATTTTTTCCTTTTTATCCTTTTCTTTTTTTTTCCTTAACCTCCTCCACCCTTTCTTTTATTTTTCTTATCTTATCTTCTTTTATCTTTCTTCCAACCACAGAAAACACCTCCTCTATCTGCCGAAACACCATCAATCAAACCACCATCACTCAACATCATCAACAGATCGAGTTTCTTAACTTTTTCATCAACATATCGTTTTTTTCTTCATCAACAGATAGAGTTTCTTAAGCTCTGTTAACATCATCAACAGATCGAGCTTGTCCATCAACAGATCGAGCTTCTTAAGCTCTGTTAATACCTTCTCGATCTGTTTCACGGGTCTGTAACTGATTTCTTTAAAAAAAATTGTAATTGTTTCATCTTAATTTGCATTAAATTTAGGGTTTGTTGATTGGGTTGCATTAAATTCGTTTTTCAATCATTGCATTTAATTCGTTTGATGATTTTGTAGCATTAAATTTTGATGATTGTCTTGGATTAAATTTTTAGGGTTCCATTAAATTTTGATTATTGGCTTGGATTAAATTTTTAGGGTTTCATTTAATTTCAATCATTTCAAACAGTTGCATTAATTTTTTTTGGGTTCTTCGAAATTGATGCATTCAATTCTGCAAATGGTTGAAATAATTTTTTTTTGGGTTGTTTGATTTTTGCAGATTGAGCCAACTGTATAGGATAGCAGGTGAAGTACAAATTTTGCTGAAAAGAAGTCTCGCTAACAGATGGTATGTATGCGCTAGTTATTGGCTTGTTGTTTGATTTGTTCTGTGAATGATAGAGTTTTGAACCTTTAGCACGTTATATATGTTTTAATATGAGAACGTTTTTCATTCACAGTGGCAAGGGAATAGAGATTCATAACTGTAAAATGATGAATAAAGATTGGGTTCGTTGGCCAAGGTAAAGCCAAGTCATAACTGTCTCTACAGGGTCATGGCTTGTAGATGCATTTTTTTACATTTGATGTGTATGTCTCATAATGAGATTAATTGATCTTAGTGAGATCTAACCATTGGAGTTTTAATGTAGGGGGAAGTTCCATACCAGGATGCAGTAAAGAAGTTCGTAGAGTTGGCTCATGAGAAACTTGGAAATCCTTTGAAGTTTAGTTGTCCTTGTGTGGATTGTAAGAATCTTGCTGCACCACTTCCTCCTCGTATAATATATATGCACTTGCTAAAACGGGGTATGGATCCTACTTACACCGAGTGGGTTCTTCACGGGGAGAAGGTTATCAATTTTAATAATGTTCATGAAGATGGAGCAACACGTCAACGTACTTTCTACCAGATGTGGACATATGCTAATGTTGAAGGCGATGTCGAACCAGGGCAAGGGGTTTGTGAACCTAGGAAGGACGAAGGGTTGCCAAACCACGACGAAGGGTTGCTGAACGAGATTGAAGAGGCTAACTTCCCTTTATACCCTGGTTGTACTACACACAAGAAGCTATCTATGACTACTGAGTTGTATAGGCAGAAGACTGTAAATGGTTTATCTCGAAAGGCTTTTGACGATCTTCTCAAGACAATTGGTTCTGTGTTGCCCCCAGGTCATTGTCTTCCTAAATCAACTTATGAAGTGAAGAAGTTATTGAAAGCTTTCCAGCTCACTTATGAGAAAATACATGCATGTCAGAATGATTGTTGTTTGTTTAGAAATGATTTGAAAGACGCGGATGAATGTCCTAAATGTCACTATTCTAGGTGGAAGGAAGACACATCTAACATGGACGATGCT
>NW_020624565.1:0-480 GCF_003573695.1 Papaver somniferum | reverse complement strand
GAGAGGATAATAATGATGTATTTTGACAAATCAAGATATGGTAATACACCAGCGTCACATAATGCCTGTAAACCCTGGTAAACCATGCATGATCAATAAGTGCTGGTCTACGAATTTTACAAAAAATCAATTATGATAGTAGTAATAATGTAGTAGGAAAAATTGCGTCTGAAATTCAATAAGGAAGGACTATTTTGTTAAATAAGGAAGGTAAACTTTTAATTTTAACAAGTGTACTATCTCATTGACATGAATTCTTAACGTGTCAAGATATTTAGAAATTTCTTTAGGGTTTCAGCAAAAATATAGGCGTCTAATTAGAACTGACGATCAGTAGTCTAATCCTAGAATCCTAATGCAATATTTTTCTGTTGGGTCTCGCAAAATCCGCAAAATCGCACTTTCCATATATCACCTTGATTTTCGTTTGTTATATTCATGGTAAACATAACCCACCCACTATATTTAGATTTGCATACT
>NW_020624564.1:0-694 GCF_003573695.1 Papaver somniferum | reverse complement strand
GTATTGTTAATGCTTTAGCACGTGATGTGGCAGCATCACACGATTCAGTCACCACAGCCTAAATGGTGCATAGTTTTTGCTCAGTGACTAACATTGTTTTCATTAAATATGACCATTACATGACAAGATAAACTGATTAACATCCCGATTCCGAAACTGGTAAGGAAAATTTACATTATAGCGTATCAGATGTTAAAGAATCAAATAATAAGCTACTCAAGATACTGGTAGCGCAAACAATACTCACGTGGGTATACAAATCTGTATATTGAACCGGTGCAATCAATGCTTTGGAATGTAAACAACATCTTCTCGACATGTCTGATGAACCCTACATTTTGGACACATAAAAAAATTAAAGTGTGGCTAAATAAATTCGCTTATCGCCTCGGCTAAATAGGTGTGTCTAATGCCACCCAACATATTAGACACATACCCAATTGGTTAATGTGGCCATATACTCATCTATGGCTACGGGTGATGGGTTTAGACCTAGACCCATGACCAAAAGGTGCCTATGGCTACAGTTGATAGGTTTAGGTTTAAACCCATGACCAAATGGTTCACTATGGATACATGGTAACACAGAACGTGGCTATAGTTATAATGATGACCAGTAGCCACATAAATAACCCAAAACGTGGCTAGGCTGTAAACCAAAAAACGTGGCCTATGTGAAGGTTTGTACTAGTGA
>NW_020624563.1:0-349 GCF_003573695.1 Papaver somniferum | reverse complement strand
TAAAATTAAAGAATTAATAGATGTCACCTGGAACGATAAAAATTGTTTAAAAACATCTAATAATATACAAAAACTGGTAAATTTAAGAGGGTAGTTCAAAAGAATACACAGAAGTATAGGTGACTGCTTAGTTTCATATTAGGCTTGTTATCAATAACTCATAGTCCTCTAAAATTAAAGAATTAATAGATGTCACCTGCAACGATAAAAATTGTTTAAAAACATCTAATAATATACAAAAACTGGTAAATTTAAGAGGATGGTTCAAAAGAATACACAGAAGTATAGGTGAATGCTTAGTTTCATAGTAGGCTTGTTATCAATAACTCATAGTCCTCTACAATTAAAG
>NW_020624562.1:0-508 GCF_003573695.1 Papaver somniferum | reverse complement strand
GGAATTGACACAGTCCTAGTCCTTGTTGGCCCTGCAATCTTGTTGCTATTAAAACCTGCTAAGGATGCTGAGAAATCCTTTTCTTGCCTCTCCCTTCTTGGAAGCATTCTTCCCTACAAGTAAGGAAACCTCTCCTTTCTTGGAAGCATTCTTCCAGTCTACAAGTAAGGAAAACTTACCTGCTACAGAGCATCATGCATTTCTATACTTCCTAGTGATGCATCTTGATACCGGGAAGTTGCATTCACTGATGCCTACTCTCAGCTAAAATATACTCTATCCGGTCTTAATGTTATTGTTGAGACCTACTTCGCCGATCCTCTTGCCAAGGCATACAAAACCCTCCACCTGATTAGTTTTGGAATTTAGATATGGAAATTAGTTTACTGATTATGGTTCTTGTCTTGTTCAGTGTTCTGACTTATGTACAACTCCACAGGAATTATATCCTATTCCTCCACCTGACAGAACACAAGAAGATATACCTCTTCTTCAAACTGTACGATCC
>NW_020624561.1:0-505 GCF_003573695.1 Papaver somniferum | reverse complement strand
CTCATGGCGATTAACTGAGTTCTGTTATTGGGCTTCGGTTTATTGTCGAAAAAGTATTTCTTAGTCACATGATGCTATGGTTCCAAACCATACGTTGACGACTCCAAATATTTGTACTCCTTGAACAATGTTGGGAAGTGTTCATAATCCCACACATACGCCAATGAAAGATCGTTCCAATGAAATGTATAAGAAAAGAACTAATTGGAAAAAAAAATAACTAGTTCACATTACCTGTAATACAGTGAATTTCCCATTAAATTGACAGGTTGTCGCCTTAGAAGATCTACGCATCTCCGCCAATAAATGTGTCAAGAAAGCAGTGCCCCATGAATACTCATGAACCTCCTCCAAGGGATCAGTATTGTAAGTGGTTCATATGCACCCTGTTACCATTAGAGTCAAGGAGTATTGCGATGCCCAAGAGGAACAACAGATAAGCAGCGATAGCTGATAGACACATTTTTGTGTCTAAATTGTACTCAATGTCTCTATTATTAGTGCT
>NW_020624560.1:0-2364 GCF_003573695.1 Papaver somniferum | reverse complement strand
CTGGGTGAGCGTCCCGGCCCCTTTGAAAATTCTCCATTCCACTTTTCCGCAAACTCTCACCCTAATGTGTCTTCTCTGATGTCTCTTCACGAAACTCATCGCTGGATTTTCTACAACAGATGTTCATCCAACACCACCAGTTGTGTCAAGAGATCGTATACGATTCATAATCTTACAGTTTGGTTTTCTACTTCTCTTTTTTGTTAACAAGAATAAGATATCAGTTATGGTTTCAGTTTTCTTAACAGTTTCAGTTGTTCTTCTATCATCATATACGATTCATAATTTGTTTGTAAACTCTCACCCTAATGTGTTTGATTTCATTTTCCTGGTATGTTATCGCTCAAAAGGATATGTAATCAAATGTTCGTAAACCCTAACTCTAATGTGTTTGATTTTATTTTTAAGGTACGTTATTCGCTCAAAAGGATATGTAATTAATCAAATACGATTCTGATTTTGTTTGTTGGTAAACCGAAACCCTGATTTCTTTTTTCATGTTCTCCTTTTTTATGTGACTACGATGAAAATTTTAGTACACAAAAATCAGAAGGGATTTCGATGCTGCTAAGGTAACAAATCAAGACCCATTATGCTGCAAGTTGATATTAGAACCCTGACCCTTTTGTTTATGTCCCTAACCCTTTTGTTTTTTTTTTTCTCCCCAGTCGATTGCTGATCAAAGAAGTTCTAATTAAAGTTTAAACAATTTTCAAAGAGGTCAATTTCTCGAGTTTCAGGTAGTTTCCATACCCATGAAGCTCCTAAATTATGTGTGTTGATTACGTTTCTCATGGTTTTCTTTTGTTTATATAGAGGTGTCTGTAATTGGGACTAGATTTCATCCTGAAAAGATGTTGAAGATTTTCTCCTCATTACCTAAACACCGCCTTAATGCATGAAATTGTGATTAGAATTCTGACATATTCTGACATACTCATTTTATTCCCTTGTAATTCTTTCTGGTGATTAGATTACTGAAATTGTGATGATACCGTGGTGTGAATAACTTTGCAGCGGCAAGCCTCTTAAGCAAGTGCCTTTCAGGTTGCCACCATGCGAGCACTCTCAGTTGCATCTTATGGACAGAAACCAGGTGAACAATACTAGCAAGAACATTATGGATAGAAACAAGTAGAGTTATTGGGTTGAAACCACTTGGAATGCTTAAATCTTTGACCATTTGTAGTTGGTCGCTGTCATTCATGCTTACAGCCATCTTTGAGATGATGAAACCACTTGGAATGCTTAAATCTTTGACTATTCCAACCCATGCTGAATGACTTTTATGTGCAATATGCCGTGGAACTAATAATTAAACGGACAAGGAGTGTATCACCCTTGCTTACGGTAACACATTTCGATACACTGCCTTAGTTCTTTTATTTTCTTTACTGGATCATTAAAGTTTATACTTCAGATATTGCTATTTTCTGCAGCGACAATGCATGGATGGCTCCTGAAGTTATATATAATGAGCCGGCAGATGCGAAGTAGGTTGAAGTTCTTTAGTTCCTTTGTTATTTATATAATTTGGCTATTCCATTTTACCTTTGCATATTACCTTAATAAATAATACATGGAGAACTTTCTAGATCTGATGTAAATAGCTTTGGAGTTGTATGGAGCTTACTAACCCAAAAATTCTTTGGGACGGTCTCATCCCAATACTGGTATCTCAGAATTCTTTGCCGTTGTTCGTGGACGAACGACTTGAAATGCCTGAAGATATTGACATCCAATGGGAATCTATCATCAAGACTTGCTTGCACAGGTGCGTATTCTGTGGAATGCTGCTATATGAACCCATGTAACATAAAATCGTAGGGAAATTTCATACTGTTCAATTTTCTACTTTGTTTTCCTTTGATGAAAACTTAGGGACACAAAATGCAAATACATAAGAAAAAAGATTGGGAAAACAAGCACAGTCTACTGACATTAGAAGATGAGCCATAGACAAGTATCAAAAACAAATATGTATTTTTTGTCTCTCCGCAATTTTGTTGGTATGAAGGTTGAAAGGGTATGTTCTTTCTGCTTGATGTATGTCAATCTAATTAACAGTTATAAAAATTAATATTTTATTCTCAGGATATTAACGGAGTTGACGGCAGTTGGATGGATAGTAGGTAAATCAATAAAAAATGTTTTATTAGTAATCATTTTTATACATCGTTTTACATAACGCGAAAAACGAAAGGAACTAAAGATTGTTATTTCATAACGCGTTATACATTTTTATTTTGTTGGATTGTTATTTTCTGGGAATATACATCGTTTTAGTGCTTGCATAACCAAATTAGTGGATGCATGAACCAAAATGCGATTCTATAAACTGTTATGCATCCTTTGTGGTGGTTC
>NW_020624559.1:0-349 GCF_003573695.1 Papaver somniferum | reverse complement strand
CCAAAAATAGGTTTTTCACTACCCTCTGACAAACCTCTAATTATTGCTTGATTTTCCGGATCTCCCCAGTCCTTAAAATCAAGAGCTTCTTCTAAACAAGGGGTTAAGGTAGATTCAGAAACTAGTAATGGTTCAAACTTACCTTTCCAGTGATCAGTATCTAATAGAGGAACAGAATCCAACATAGAATTTACTTGTTCAATGTTGCTATCATCGTCGAAATCCATGCTAAAATGGGCTAGACAACTCTCTAGTGGATCTTCCGATATGGTGTTTGGTAAGGACTCCGGAACTAAGGTTCCTATCATGTTCACTTCTTCAGTGCATGTGTCATCTAGCTCAGAATGTA
>NW_020624558.1:0-278 GCF_003573695.1 Papaver somniferum | reverse complement strand
TATCAGATTGGATGAAATTGCAACCTATTACTGAACTCATGTTGCAAGATTACCATATACAGACCCGATGTTCTCGTCCAGGTGGGATTTGAGGTGTGAAATATATCAGATTGGATGAAATTGCAACTTATTACTGAACTCAGGTTGCAAAATTACCATATACAGACCCGATGTTCTCGTCCAAGTGGGATTTGAGGTGTGAAATATATCAGATTGGATGAAACTACAACCTATTATGAACTCAATTTGCAAGATTACCGTGTACAGACACGATGTTC
>NW_020624557.1:0-2046 GCF_003573695.1 Papaver somniferum | reverse complement strand
AGATCCCCTCCCAACCATTGGATGCAACTCACGGGGATACACTGTGGGATAACCCACAGTCAACATGGAATCATTCATGTGATTTAACTTTGGGATACAGACCAACGCCTAAATTCCACTATCACCGGTATCAAATTAGATAGGACTTTCTAACGGTTATTGGGAGACTAAGCAAGGATGGTCTTGCACTCCATCCGTTCAACAGCCACGACATAAATAGAAATAATCATTTACTTGAAGTAAAAAATTTATGATTTAATGAAGATGGAAAATAGTGAAACAAAACCACCAATGGCTATTGCAGCAAAGTATATTAATCAGTAACAAAGAAAGAGGGACAATGTCTAACTATCTTCACCAATATGGTGATCAGAACTCTTGACACTGTTAGCACCGTCAATGGGATAGTGCATAATTACTTGATTAACACTTCGTCCCACTGAAGAAGAGATTGAGCTACAGAACCATGAAATCATTATTCCTATATACGTCCAGCCAAAACGAAGTAAGAAAGTAGCAAAGAAAATAACCATTTGATGCGTATGGCTATATTATACTCGGACTCGGTGTCCAAAATTGATAACTGTTAACACAACATATAATCCGTGTGTAAAATAACACACGGTATTTCCTTTCTCAAACAATTGTAATTTAGGTAATCAATCTTAAGTTAGGAAACCTACCTTCCTTGTTGTTCAAGGAAGTTTCATGTATAAATAACCTCTTGTATCTCGTCTGCATGTCAAGTAAAAAAGTTAATACACAAGTTCCGGTTATGTCTCTTCTGTCTTTCTTCTTAACCTAACGTTTACAGTTCAGTTCATAGTTTCAACTTGGTATCCATAGAGCTTTTCGATCCTATAAAATGTCAACCGAATCATCTACTGTCTCTTCAACCATCTCCTCTACAATCTTCTCAAGTGTTTCCTCTACCGTCTCTGCGGTTGCTACTTCTACCATGTCCTCAGTACAATCTTCTATGATGTATTCTTTTCAATTTTCTCAACCACATCACATGATCACTGTGAAGCTAGATGAAACAAATTACTCCTTATGGAGCGCTCAATTTCTTCCTTATCTTCAAGGATATGACTTGGATGGTCATGTTACTGGTGCAACTCCATGTCCTACACCGACTCTTGCTGCTGATCTTCCAAACCCTTCCTGTCTTTCTTGGATCAAACAGGATAAACTTTTGGTTAGCTGGATCTTTTCTTCTCTGACCCCAGCCGTTTTTCTTCATGTACATCGGTTAACAACCTCTAGAGAAATCTGGTCGTCTCTGGAATCACTTTATGGCTCAAAATCTGATGCTCAGGTTCATCATCTTCACGGTGAGCTTCGAGCCTTACGCAAAGGTTCTCAAACTATGCGACAGTACATAGATCGTGCTCGTGATCTCGTGGACAGTTTGGCAGCAGCGAATACTACTGTCACAGACAAGGAGTTCCGTCACTGTCTCTTGGCTGGTCTAGACAGCACCTATGACATCATTAACCACCACTATGAGTTCGCTATCTGTCGAAGATTTTCTCACCTTCCTCCTGACGTTTGAATTGCGCATTGATCAACAGACGAAGCTGTCAAACTCTCAACCTGTTTCCAATCTTGCTGCACAAAATAGACAGCCCTCGTATCCTTTTTCTTCACCCACTAGTTCTTCTACAGCGTACAACTATCAGTTTTCTTCATCTCGTCCTCCTGGTAACCAACGAAATCAGAACCAACATGGGCCTGGTTCGTCTCAGCCTGTTCGTTTTAATAACCAGCGTGGGCCTGCTCAACTTGACAATCAACATGGGCCTGTAACCAATGGTCCTTCATATGTCCGCTTCTAAATTGAACATTATGAAGGATTCTCTGGTGGCGGTTCAAGATGTTCGTATGCAACATCTTACTATGTTGAAACAAAAGGCTCGTAATAGGTGGATTTTGGAGGGTTCTAGTAACACTTCTTTTTTTCACAGCAATATAAACATTCGAAGGAGCGCAAATACAATCTCGGAGTTGGTTACTGAAGATGGTGTGACTATCTCAGAGCCTATT
>NW_020624556.1:0-513 GCF_003573695.1 Papaver somniferum | reverse complement strand
TCGCTATTTTTAGGTTTCTGAGTAGTATAAAAGGTGTGTTTAAGTCCCAGGGAAGGAAACAAAGTTATTGGAGCAGTCGCAGAGGAGTTTGTAACACTATAGAGGCGAATTGATCAAGTTGCAGGAAACCCGTATTTCTGCTGCTGCTGCTGAAGAACATCCGTTGCAAATAAGAATAGCGTCTCAAATTTGTAACTCTGCTACAGTAACTTCTTTGTAACAGTCAATCATTCGTTTTGCGACTCCAATAAACCATTGCAAACATTCAGAGTTATAATTTTTCATCTTTTAATCAACTTTTGAACCATAAACAAATATTTTGAGCAAGTGATTAATTTGAGGAGCTAAACCCCATTGCTGAGGGGACGGAGGAAGCCATTTTTCCAATTATTATGTGGTATATTCTATTTAATTTAATTTTCGTAATTCTTTTATGATTATTTGCACTGAACTGAAATCGAATATATGATTCTGATTAAGTGGTTGTGTTCTCAATTGATGGGTCATGCTTAG
>NW_020624555.1:0-1686 GCF_003573695.1 Papaver somniferum | reverse complement strand
TCTATCGGAGAATAAATCTCGACCCAATCTTAAAGAAGATAGTACTCAATCAAGATAGAATATGCAAGATCATATCACGCAACTACAGAGAAAATAGTTGGGTATGGCTTCACAATCCCAATGAAGTCTTCAAGTCGTTAACCTACATATGGTTTCGTGAAAAACCTAAGGTTAAAGGAGAATCGACTCTAGTCGCCACTAGTATCACAGAAGAGGTGTCGAGATTAGGTTTCCCAGTTGATAGAGTTCTCATTTATATAATCTTCAAATCAGGGTGTTCAGTAAATGCTACCTTGTAAACAAAGCATTCAATATTCACCGTTAGATGAAAACCTGATTTGACTCGAGCTAATATCTTTCGACTGTTAGATCGAACTTATCTTGTTACAAACAAATTAAATATACCTTCATTTAGGTTTGAGTAACATACCTAAACGTGTACACCTTGTTGGCTCAAAAATTATTAACCGAAGTTAGCCATATGAATCACTTTCATATCAACCTCATTCAACTTAACCATAACTAGTTCAAATGACTCAAATGAAACTATTTTTAGAGTTGTTCAATTGTTTATATTCTCATAAACGTATAAATGAACTGGTACACATACCATCCGAACTCAACAAAAATTCTCCGACCTGAACCTTACGCTAGTACACGTACCGGTTTCCAAACCAGGTTCCCGGACTTTCTCAAAATCAGGTACGCATATGGGTATGCATACCATTGTTCCCGGACATGGATTACATATATGCACGTACGCATACTATGCTTAAAATCCAATTATTCTAAATTATCATTTCAATAATTGAAACATTCTCGGAAGATAGGAATAGCTGTCTCACACAAACTATTAGCTTCAAAGCAATTTTCAAATGATCGAATGATCAACACGAAACATTCTGAGTCTACATAAATTATTGTCTCACACAAATCATGTAAGATGTTACCAGGCGATTTTCACATGATTATCTTTTGGCTTTCGTCAAGAACTAGGATATGACCCGTGTCGTGACGGCACGAGATTGTTATTGATCTTGCGAAGTGTGACTTTATTCGATGTTTCTATAGTGCTTCAAGATACTCACTCCATGTATTTGGTTCAAGAATCAAGATCATAAACCTATAACTTAATAATAGACACCACAAATTTAGATTTTCCGTAAAAATAAGATTGTAAAAATAAGTTAATGAATGGAATGTCAAACGAACCCTACTCACAAAAGCAGGTGATCAACAAGAGATTTTTTTACAGTCACACATGTTTTACAAATCAGTTTCCCAATCATTTTCAATATGATTTTGGGTCTGCATAATTTTAAATTACTTACTAATATTTTCTCACGAAAAATTGTTGCTCTATTTAGTTAAAGTTGTTTACCACTATTATGTTTTCTGCCACATCTTATTTAGCCCAACCAATCAAGGGCCTGTTAACTTTCTTTACCGTGTACATCCTATGTGTGAAATCATGGTTTTTTGGGAAATCTTAATATGGAAGTCCATCTCTATATCCAATACTCGGTAAAGCATCTCATATATCTTTGCTATTGCTCCCTCCTGTATTTTATCAACGAATCAATGATTAGTTCTTAAGATCCTAACAAAAATTGTATAAGCTAATGTTGAACAATTACCTGGTTCATTTTGGGTATTGTTTCTGAAGTCTGATGGACTAAATCCTCC
>NW_020624554.1:0-876 GCF_003573695.1 Papaver somniferum | reverse complement strand
AGACAAAAGTCGTATGCTAAATATATAGACTAGATCATACACATTTGATATTTTGAGACGAGTATATCTCGCATATCTATATCTCGAAATATGTGTTGGTAGGCGTTTCGCTTCGATCATGTTTATCTTCACCTAGTGACGAAAGTCATGATACGTTTCAATCGTCTTTGAAATTGCTCTGATGAGAAAGGTTTGTGAATAACAACTGAATAACGTCCTTTGAGAATGTTTCAATGATTGGAATGAGAGTTTATATTACGTAACCATGTATTCCTTGAACCAAAGTTTTTCAAAATTTTTTGATCAAGAGTAATCGGGAGGATTGTGTAATTGGCTTTCCAAGTCCGCGAACTGGCGGAAGTGAATTTCTGCTGGGATTTACGAAACTCGTTTGTGTGCTTAGTCCGCGAACTCAGTCCACGAACTGGCGGAAGTTCTCTTGCCGAGAATTTCTGTTGAGTTTGGAAAACTCAACCGATTGAACTTAAGTCCGCGAACTTGTTTTTCAGCTAAAGTGGTTATGATGTAAAGATGTGCTTTGAACATGAAACATAAATTAATAAGGAATGCTTTATGCAAACCGTGGCTATAATATTCATGAGCCGATTCAGTCGAATCAAATCATCTTTGTTTCAATTGTGTCTTGTGTAGTTAGATAAGATCTCATCATAGCAATTGAACAACTCTTTAAATAGTTCATATTGAGTCAATTGAACTAGTTATGGTGAAGAAGAATATGGTTGGTATGAAATTCTCATATGGTTAACCTTTTGGTTTACTGTGTTGAACCAACATACACGTACACGTTTGGCAAGGTTTTCACGAACCCAGTAAAACGTATACCCAAGTGTGTGTGTCAAGCTAAGATTTCGATCT
>NW_020624553.1:0-669 GCF_003573695.1 Papaver somniferum | reverse complement strand
TAAGCTTTCTAACGAGCCATCATTCGCCCAGTTCTGACCTGAATTTAAGGTCTGAAAAGCAAAAACCAATTTTTGCCGAAAAGCGTAGGTAGCGGTTCACGCTTTGTTTCCGTTAAAAAGAACCGAAATATTTTGTGGATTTTTATATGTGATATTGTTCTATGATCTTTAAGATTTCTAATGAGTCATCATTCGTCCAGTTATGACCTGAATTTAAGGTCTTAAAAGCAAAAACCCAAGTTTTGCCGAAAAGCGTAGGTAGCGGTTCACGCTTTGTTTCCGTTAAAAATAACCGAAATATTTTGTGGATTTTTATATGTGATATTGTTCCATGATCTGTAAGCTTTCTAACGAGCCATCATTCGCCCAGTTCTGACCTGAATTTAAGGTCTGAAAAGCAAAAACCAATTTTTGCCGAAAAGCGTAGGTAGCGGTTCACGCTTTGTTTCCGTTAAAAAGAACCGAAATATTTTGTGGATTTTTATATGTGATATTGTTCTATGATGTTTAAGATTTCTAATGAGCCATCATTCGTCTAGTTATGAACTGAATTTAAGGTCTGAAAAGCAAAAACCCAATTTTTGCCGAAAAGCGTAGGTAGCGGTTCACGCTTTGTTTCCGTTAAAATGAACCGAAATATTTTGTGGATTTTTATATGTGATATTGTTC
>NW_020624552.1:0-360 GCF_003573695.1 Papaver somniferum | reverse complement strand
TTTTTTTTTTTTTTACACTTGATATTGTTCTATGATATGTAAGATTTCTAACAAGCCATCATTTGTCTAAATCTGACTGTAATTGAAGGCCCAAAGAGCAAAACCGAATTTTTAACGAAATGCATAGGCAGCTGTACACTCTATGCTTTTATCAAAATGACCTGAAATTTTTTGTTCCTTTTTACACTTCTATGATATGTAAGCTTTCTAATTAGCCATCATTTGTCTAGTTGTGACTGGAATTGAAGGTCCAAAGAGGAAAAACCGAATTTTCAACGAAAAGCATAGGCAGCTGTACACGCTTTGCTTTCGCAAAAATGACCTGAAATATTTTGTTCCTTTTTATACTTGATATTGTTC
>NW_020624551.1:0-1756 GCF_003573695.1 Papaver somniferum | reverse complement strand
CACCAGAGTTTAGCAACCAAAGCCTTATTTATGACACTCAATCTGGTAAGACCAAGTCCCCCTTCAGAAAGAGGAGAACATACTTTATCAAAACCAACAACAAATGCCCTGGATATTCCGGAATCCCCAGACCAAATAAAATTCTGAATCACCCTTTCGCATTGTTGAATGAACTTTAGAGGCCATTTATAAACCGCCATATTATGGATGTAATAACTAGCAATGTCAGTTTTAACAAGCACCACTCTATCCTGGAATGAAAGCATTTTACCTTTCCAGACAGCTAATTGATTTTTTATTTTATCAATGATAGTACATATATGTCTATATCTCACCGCCCCTGGCATGATTTGCACTCCCAAATAACGATCAAGAAAAGAAGCAAGACTCATACCAAGAAAATCAACAATAGTTCTCCGTCTACTCAAAGACCCCCCATCATAATAAATTTTACTTTTTTGCCTGCAAACGGTTTGCCCAGAAACACGATGATACTGCTCTAGTAAAGAAACCATATTTCTCACACTTTTCATATTTCCTTTACAAAAAATCATAATATCATCAGTAAAGAATAAATGAGTAGGGGAAATACCATTTCTCGTAAGCATTGGTGACATTTTCTTCTCCTTGAAAAGCTTAGAAATGTTCCTGCTAAGGACATCTTCAATCAAAACAAAAATCAAGGAAGAAAGGGTATCACCTTAATGTAAACCTCTATTAATTTTGAAGAATCCTTCCGGACGGAAATTTAAAAGAACAGAAATACGAGCAGATTGTAAGATAGAATGGATCCATTTACACCAATCCTCAGAGAAACCATACCTGCGGAGAACCTCCAAAACAAAAAACCAACTAACAGTATCAAAAGCCTGAGAAATATCCAATTTCATTCCCAAATCGCCATCCTTGCTTTTAATATGAAGCTCACTAACCATCTCAGAGGCCAAGCTAATATTTTCGTGAATATTTCTCTCTTTCATGAAAGCCACTTGTTCCTCAGAGACATGTTTTTCCAAAACACTTCCCAGTATGGTAGTTAAAATTTTAGTAAAGATATTGAAAAAGAAATTACTAGGGCCAATAGGTCTAAAACTCCGAAGAGAATTAGCTCCTCTAACCTTTGCCAGGAGAATAATAAGACTCGAATTAGCCCCACTAGGAGTAAATTTATGTTTCCAGCAAAAAAGAATTGCTACAAATAAATCATGTTGGATAATCTCCCAACAATGCCTATAGAAACAACCCAAGAAACCATCAGGACCCGGAGCACTGTCAGCCCCTAAATGAAAAACAACCTTTTGAATCTCCTCCACCGTAGGAAAACTGACCATACGCTGTTGTTCCTCCAAAGTAATAAACAAATGATCGTAATCAAAAATCTGATCTTTAACCGGCATTTCCACGCCATTAAACTTGTTCTCATAATAAGAAACAACATGTTGGCACAATTGATCCCCATCTGTGATAGTATTACCAGCATCATCCACAAGCTCGGAAATAGTGTTATTACCTCTACGAATGCGAATGGTATTATGCAGAAAACTAGAGTTACTAGCTCCCTCCAAAAGCCATTTTTCCTTGCTTTTTGGCGAAGCATAATATTTTGTTGCTTGGTCAAATAATCATTTTTTCTCTCTCCTAATTTTGCTCTGGCGATTTTAGGGTTTTGCACTTTTTTTCAAAAAAAATTTCACGCGCTTCATCTTGGATCATCACTTTGGTGATTCAAGATGGGTCATAGTTCTCAAAGTACTCA
>NW_020624550.1:0-386 GCF_003573695.1 Papaver somniferum | reverse complement strand
TTCTGACACACAACTCCTAGTTTCAGACATACCATATTATGACACACCATATTCTGACGCACAATCTTATGGCACACCAAGGCACACCATATTCAAGCACACCTTGTTCTAGGCATATCATGTTATGGCACACCAGATTGTGACGCACTTTGTTATGGCACACCACGTTCTGACACACAACATCTTGTTCTAGACAGATCACGTTATGACACACCATATTCCGACGCACTATGTTACGACACACCACATTCTAGCACACAACACCTGGTTTTAGACATATCATGTTATGACACACCATATTCTGTCGCAAATTTTATGGCACACCACGTTCTGTCGCACATTCTTATGGAACGCCAAGTCAGACCATATTCAAGCACACCTTGTTC
>NW_020624549.1:0-526 GCF_003573695.1 Papaver somniferum | reverse complement strand
ATTATAACTATAATTTCGTTATTTCTTCAAGGGCAGTCTTTATTTGAAGACTTGATTTGAGTCCATAAAAAAGACTCCGGGTTTTTATACTAGATCCAGTTGATTGGCTCGAATTCCTAAAATTTACCAGCGGAATATGAATAAAATAAATAGGGAAAGGGTATCTTCAAAAAATGAAAGAATCAAACTTTCTCTCTTTTTTGATAAATTTTTTTATTTGCTTGTAAAGTATTGGAGGGTTGAAAAAACAGAGCTACGGACTCTGACACAATTTTTTGTGACTTCAGTGGCTTTTTAAAGAACTCCCAGCAAAAAAAAAGATATAATCTTTTCCTACATAATAAAGATAGGATCAGATATAATCTTTTTTTTATAAAACTTCTTTTCCTACCTCATCTAGTTCTACCGACAAAAAGCGTCAACGCTCCAATTTAATAATTATATTCTGATCCTATCTTTATTATGTAGGGTTCCCTTGTTCGACAAAGATTCCATTCATATACAATAATCAATTGTAGCGGGTATA
>NW_020624548.1:0-1307 GCF_003573695.1 Papaver somniferum | reverse complement strand
TAAAATCCACTAATCTCACCTCAATCCACTGCTTTATTGATAAGCAAAGATAACACTTCAACCACCAAGAGAAAAAGAAAGGGTGACAAAGGGTCACCCTGACGAATACCTTTAGAGGGTTTAATTAGTTTTGTTGCTTCTCCATTAACTAGGATTGAAAATTGTGCATCAGTAACACACCACCGCATCCATTGTATCCATTTTACTCCAAAACCATTCTTGACCAAAATAGAGCAAAGAGATGGCCAACTTACATTGTCGAATTCCTTTTGCATATCAATCTTACACATGATTTCTGGACTGTTTTGCCTTAACCTACTATCGATTAACTCATTGGCAATCAATATCCCATCCAGAATTTGTCTATCCTTGAAAAAAGCTCCTTGAGAATTGGAGATCAAACCTGGCATGACAACTTTCAATCTTTCCGCCAGAAGCTTGCACACTATCTTGTAGAAGCTACTGATTAATCTTAACGACCTAAAGTCCTTCGCCGTAGCTGAGTCTTCTTCCTTGGTTATAAGTTTTAAGAAAGAAACATTTAATCTCCAGTCCAACTTCCCTTTGCAATAAAACTCGTTAATGGCTGCCATAACATCCTTGTTCAAAACATCCCAACAAGCCTTATAGAACTCCAAGTTATACCCATCGGATCCTGGAGCCTTGTTAGCTCCACACAGTTTAATGGCCCTAAATACCTCCTCCTTGTCAAAAGCCCTTTCCATCCAACCCTGCTGAACAACATCAATAGACCTGAATTCCAAATTATCAAAAGTAGGGTTAACTGGTGAATCTGTCGTAAATAAGACGGTATAGTATTTATGGATTTCACTCTTGATAATCTCCTGATTGAAAAAGTCCACACCTTCAATCTCCAGCTTCGGTAAACAGTTCCTCCTCCTTTTTCCACTAGAAATTTTGTGAAAATAATGAGTGTTCTTGTCTCACTCTTTGAAGCCTTTAACTTTTGGTCTTTGGTACGCCATTCGAGCTCTGGTAATCTTTACTTTGTTTAATTCCTTCAGTAAACCAGTCCTTTCTGCATGCTCTGTTGATGTTAGAACAACATTCTCCTCTTTCATGTTTAAAGCACTAATCTTCTTCTTAATATCATCCTCCGTCTTCTTCACATTCCCAAAAGTGCACCTACTCCAATTCTTAATAAAAAACTTCAAATTTTGTAGTTTTCTAAACAGAACATACCCTGGTGTACCTTGGAAGTCAAGAGAATTCCACCATACCATCACCAGATTCACAAAATCCGGATGCATCAACCAATGATTTTCAATCTCAAAGCTAGAGTGAGC
>NW_020624547.1:0-358 GCF_003573695.1 Papaver somniferum | reverse complement strand
TGGAAAGAAATCAGTTTACCGGCATTGTTTCTACAATTTCAACCGTGTCGGTTTTGAAAAAAAAAACATAAAAATTGCAATGTTTAACATAGATTAACCAATATAAATGTTCTAATACTATAAAAAAACATTAACAAACATCTTAGATCAGTCGGTCCATGGCTTCTTGTGAACCCTCTTCTTCGTTTCCTTCCACGAGTCCTTTGCATTTGGATCTTCAATTTTGTCTATCTTTTCCTCGACTGTCTTCATTTCTGTCGGGGTCAGCACCTCTCCTTTCTTGTTCTTGCATTTAAACCAGTTTCCCAATTTTCCTAGCCGCGAACGTTGTTGTCATATTATTCCATTAGTATGTTAA
>NW_020624546.1:0-492 GCF_003573695.1 Papaver somniferum | reverse complement strand
AAGATAAAAGTACATGCACAATGCCACCTCAAGTGGTCAACCACTCATATTACTACAACACTCCCCCTTGATCTCCCTTAATTTCCATTACCTCTTCGGGTGTTGGGCATCTAAGGTATTGGTGATATGTTGCTGCTACTCCTTTGAGTTTGTGTACACATATTTGACCGATGATGGCGTTGTACGGAGAAGGAGCGTCTACCATACTGAGTAGGGTATTCATCGGGCCTGCCTTTACTTCTATGTCCTTGAGGCTTCTTAGGTGCGCCGTTGAATCCATAGATGGTATAGTAAGATAACATCAGTTGATCATCATTCAATTCCATTCGTTTGAACGTATCATAAAACAGAACAATGACTGAACTCCCTCCACCAGTAAGAAGAGGTTGATTGGTCAGCAGCGGTTTATTCTGCTCATTGGTGAGCGGCATCCCATAAATGGGTTGTTGTGTCATCGACTCTGCTACCCCTTCTCGTTGTTCGTTTGCACGA
>NW_020624545.1:0-361 GCF_003573695.1 Papaver somniferum | reverse complement strand
ACAAAGATGATGGTGAAGTGGAATTATCAGTGTCATCCATATTGTGTCACCTCAAGCGAATCGAAATCAGAGAACTTAAAGGGTGTGATGCTGAAGTCAGGTTTCTAGAACTTCTACTGATGAATGCTCCGGTATTGGAGGAAATGGTTTTGTCTTTTGACAAATCAAGCTCACCGGAAATAGCAGGCTCAACTGATAGATTGCAGGTTGCGAAGAAGTTGGGTGAGAAGCTGAGATCACTTTCAAAAGCTTCGCCAAGTCTGGCAATGATCTTCTTGTAATTTTACTAAATGCTATAAGTTTTCCAAGGCTTGTTGTCATTGGATACTCCTGTTGTTCTTTTTAAGCACCTTAAATGCTG
>NW_020624544.1:0-371 GCF_003573695.1 Papaver somniferum | reverse complement strand
GTCCCCTTCGTAGTTTTAGGACATCTCGGTCCCATCTTCATAGTTTTAGGACATCTCGGTCCCCTTCGGAAGTTTTAGGACATTACGGTCCCATCTTCTTAGTTTTAGGACATCTCGGTCCCCTTCGTAGTTTAAGGACATTACGGTCCCATCTTCGTAGTTTAAGGACATTTCGGTCCTCTTCGTAGTTTAAGGACATTGCGGTCACATCTTCGTAGTTTTAGAACATTTCGGTTCCCTTCGTAGAATACTTCTTGTACTCTTGGTTTCTTCGATAGAATACTTTTTGTACTCTCTCGACAACTCATAGGGTTTCAACCTATTATTGTTGTTCTTTTTCTCATCACCTCTTGGTGATTGTTTTCTTCTCT
>NW_020624543.1:0-1963 GCF_003573695.1 Papaver somniferum | reverse complement strand
ACAATAACTCCTGATTTTTTCGGCACAACCTGAATGGGACTAACCCATTTGCTATCTGAAATCGGGTATATGATACCCGCATCAAGAAGCTTAAGGATCTCACCGCTAACAACTTCTTTCATGTTGGGATTAAGTCGCCTCTGCATCTCCCTAGATGTTTTAGCATTATCTTCAAGGTTTATGTCATGCATACAAATTGTGGGGCTTATACCCTTAATACCTGAGGTTGTCCATCCTATTGCTTCTTTATGCTCCTTAAGTACTTCTAAAAGCTTACTTTCCTATTCTATATCTAAGGAATATGAAATGATTAGAGGAAAAGTATTAGAAGATCCCAAAAATGCATATTTAAGAGTATCGGGCAATGGTTTCAATTCAAGCTTTGGTGGCTCAACAAGAGACGGGACAGACTTGGATTCAGAGAGTGGAAGTGGCTCCACTCTAGCTTTCCATTTAGTGGTGTCCATGAGAGGTGAATATTCAAGCAAAGAATTCACTTTACTTATGTATTCATCATCAAACAAATCCAAGTTAAAATTGTTCAAACAAGCATGTAAAGGATCGATAGACCTGTTAATAGACAACGAATCTTGAACCAAACTTTCAATCATGTTGATTTCATGCACATCATCATCATCATCAATATCCAAGTGTTGCTGGCTAGCATTAAAAACAATCAACTCCACAATCATGTTACCAAATGACAGCTTCAACACTCCATTACGACAATTAATAATTGCATTGGACGTCGCCAAGAAAGGACGTCCCAAAATGGCAGGAATGTGACAGTCTGGGTTCTGCACATGCTGAGTATCTAATACAATGAAGTCCACAGGAAAATAGAAGTTATCAACCTTAATCAAAACATCTTCTACCACACCATGTGGAATTTTGACGGATCTGTCCGCATGTGCAGAACCCAGACTGTCACATTCCTGCCACTACGAAGAGTAGTAACAACATGTGCAGTCTCATTACAAGTAGACGTAGTTGCCTGAAATGTGCCTTTTGGGTTTTGTTCAGGATGACTTGGAAACTTACCCTTTTCCCTGTCATTAAGCGCTTCACAGATCTCACCTATCTTAAGTTCTAGACTTGTAAAACGTTGGTCAGTGGTCTTCTGATTTTGCAAAAGATTTTGGGTCAATAGAACGACACTTTCTTCAATGCTTGATAATTTGTTTTAAGAAGGATGTTATGTGTACGATTGTACCTGAGGGTTTCTAGAATATGAATATCCTTGTGTGTTTCCTGATGCACTCCCTTGTACAGGGCCTTTGGACCATGAAAATTTAGGGTGGTTTCTCCACCCTGGGTTGTAGGTCTGTGAATAAGGGTTATGTTCTTGCTTTTGATACAAAACATGGGCTTATTCAAGTCTAGATTCCTGAAATGCAAGTTTTTCTGGGCAACTGTCCACTAGATGGTCAGAACTATTACATGAAGCACAAATAGACATTTCGACATGGTCACGGAGAGTAGTGGCAGAAGGTTTCACATTCTTCTGCAGCTCCAACGCTTCTACTCTCCTAGCCAACGATGCAATTTTCGCATTTCCCTCAAAGTCGGACTCAATCCTATGAACATTAGCTACAAGGGCAGTCTTTCTAGGTTCACGAATGGACTCCCACTGCCGAGTCTTTTCAGAAACTTTGATTAGGAAAGTCCAAGACTCATCAGCATTTTTGTCAATAAATAAGCCATTGCACATTGACTCAACTGTTGTTCGGGTGGCAACATCTAGACCTTCATACAAAATTTGCACAAGTCTCCATTTTTCAAAACCATGGTGAGGACACTGAAGCAATAATTCATTAAATCTCTCTAGGTATTTAGCTAAGGTCTCACCCTCTAATTGCACAAAACTATTCAGACTTTGACGAATGGTCGCAGTCTTGTGATTTGGGAAGAACTTTTTGAAAAATTCTTTCGTAAGATCATCCCATGTCCTAATTGACTGTGG
>NW_020624542.1:0-824 GCF_003573695.1 Papaver somniferum | reverse complement strand
CGGTTTCATGCAGAATTTAACACGGAGGCATGCAATATAATTCCAGCAGTTTCATACAGAATTGAACATGCAAAATTAATTCGAGTAGTTTCATGCAGAATTTAAGATGGGGGCATGAATGAGCAGTTAATGCCATTTATGTTTATACTGAAATTAGATATTGAACTTCATAAATAGGGAGGAGCAGAAATCATAGAGAGACGGCCAATATAAGAAAAGAGCATTGTAATTCTAAATATCAATAAAATACCACTCCCCTAGGGGATTCGTCCGTGGACGTAGGAAAACCATGCCGAACAATGTTAAACCTGTGTCTCTTTATTTGTTCTCCAATTCGCCTCCTAACCCAAAACACACATCAAATAATCGATTCAATCGTGTTTCGTTCCCAAACGTAACTTTGGGTACAAATAGTGCTGAATGCTAAGATCAGAAGTTGTCTAGGAACATGAACGTTGTAAACCCTAATTTTTTGTTTAAAAAATAAAAAATCCCTGGAAAGCACTGCAACACTATCTTCAAAACCAAAATTGTATCCAACACCATCGACACCACCATAGGAAACAAAAACAAAGAAACGTCATCAACAGAAGCACAAAAACACCAATAAATTACCTAAATCACCTGCTCCTGTCTTTCCCGAACGATAAGGAGAAAAAAATTGGGTCAAAAGAACGAACTCAAACCAATTAAACAAACGAAACTAAGAAAAACCTTTAGAATGGTACGGTTGATCCCTCATCTTCGCCACCAACCAGATCTTTTAGATTTTATTAATAGTTTTAGAATTAAACCAAATGGAAGAACCTAAAAGAAAAACCCTA
>NW_020624541.1:0-991 GCF_003573695.1 Papaver somniferum | reverse complement strand
TAAATCAAATCAAAAATCTTTTTATTCTCTGCAAAATAAATATTCTAGAGAAACATATAAATTGAATTTTCTCAGTTTTCTGTAATTTTGAAGTCTTTGTAATCTTGAAATCTTAGTAATCTTTGAAATCTTGAAATCTTTGTAATCGTGCGACTGAATCGCTTTTTGTAAATCAAATCAAAAATCTTTTATTTTCTGTAAAAAAAAAAATATTCAAGGAAAGTGGTACTTAGCTTTTATGTGATTCGTTGTTGTTGTCAATCTCGCGCGAAAAATACGTTGCATGAAGTATAAGTGTCGCTTAGCAAAAACAGATGTGAAAGGCAAGAATTTAACCCGCGACCTGCTACTTGCATATTCTCGCACCATACCAACTATGCTAACCCTCTCTTGCGAAATAATCAAAGTTCTTGTGAAGTAATCAAATTCCAACTGTGTGAGAGGCAATTCTATATAAATTTCGCGTAACAAAAATAAACATGCGAGAAGCAAGAATTGATCTCGCGACCTGCTGTTTGCATTCATGCCTCCTGACCAACTGTGCAAGCTTCTTCTTTGCTAAATATCTCTGTGAAATTATCATCAACTCTCTTATGTGTGAAATAATCAAAGAAATATATGTGCGAAAAAATACGCATGTGTTGGGACTTGATCACACGACCATGAACTCATTAACTTCGTAGATGACCGATTGTGCTGCCTCCTGTTTGCGAAATAATGAAACAATATTGCGAAATTATTCATTTTTTCGCTATCTGTAAAAAGAAGAAAACTATGTTCGCAGGCAAATTCGAACTTGCGACCACGAACACACATACTTCTCTCTGGACCATTGTGCAAGAACCTCTCTGCGAAATTAGCGCATAACTTTTTTCCTTATTCTTTTATTCTCCCATGCAAATGAGAAGAAAATGAAAAATATGTGTCTCTGCGAATTCGAACCCGTGACCTATTTTTTGTTCGCTCAGCCTTGAACCATCTGTGCGAATTT
>NW_020624540.1:0-371 GCF_003573695.1 Papaver somniferum | reverse complement strand
TTTTATATACTTTAACTCAAAAAAGTCTACACATTTCGTTATAAGTGGGAAATTGATTTCTGAGACTAAATTGTAAACTAGATAGACTCATCTTTAACAGAAAAAGTTTGAAAAATGTATTGTAATTACTATTAATATGTTCTAAGGCAATACGTCTAGTAAAAATTGTATTTCTATGTGCGTTGATTCAAGAAAATATGAAGCAAGTCAAATTTCACAATAGAAGAAGGATGAAAGACCGTGCAGAACTAATCCAAACCCTAACAAATTTCATCTTTCTTGAAGCAAATAGAAAGAAAAATCCAACACACAAAGAAAGAGTTCATAAAAATGTTGAATTTAATATACGTTAACTCAAAAAAGTCTACACA
>NW_020624539.1:0-1260 GCF_003573695.1 Papaver somniferum | reverse complement strand
GTTAACTCAAAAAAGTCTACAAACTTCGGTATAAGTCGCAAATTGATTTCTGAGACTAAATTGTAAGCTGGATAAACTCATCTTTAACATAAAAAGTTTGAAAAATGTATTTTAATCACTAATTATATTTTCTAAGGATTTACGTCTAGTAAAAATTGCATTTCTATGTACGTTAATTCAAGAAAATATGAAGGAAGTCAAATTTCACAATATAAGAAGGATGAAAGACCAGCAAGAACTAATCCAAATTCTAACAATTTCATCTATTTGAATCAAATTTAAAGACAAAGCCAAGACAAAAATAAAGAGTTCATAAAAATGTTGAATTTTTTATACGTTAACTCAAAAACGTCTACACTCTTCGTTATAAGTCGGAAGTTGATTTCTGAGACTAAATTGTAAACTAGTTAAACTCATCTTTAACAGAAAAACCTTGAAAAATGTATTGTAATTACAATAAATATTTTTTAAGGCAGTACGTCTAAAAATTGCATTTCTATGTACATTGATTCAAGAATATATGAAAGAAGTCAAATTTCACTATAGAAGAAGGACAAAAGACCAAGCAGAACTAATCCCAATCCTAACAAATTTCATCTATCTTGAATCAAATAGAAAGACAAAGACAACACAAAAAGAAAGAGTTCATAAAAATGTTGAATTTTATATACGTTAACTCAAAAAGTCTTCACACTTCGTTATAAGTCGGAAATTGATTTCTGAGACTAAATTGTAAACTAGATAAACTCATCTTTAACAGAAAAAGTTTGAAAAATGTATTGTAGTTACAATTAATATGTTCTAAGGCAATACGTCAAGTAAAAATTGCATTTCTATGTAAGTTGATTCAAGAAAATATGAAGGAAGTCAAATTTCACAATAGAAGAAGGATGAAAGACCAAGAAGAACTAATCCAAATCCTAACAAATTTCATTCAACTTGAATCAAATAGAAAGACAAAGCCAACACAAACAGAAAGAGTTCATAAAAATGTTGAATTTTTTATACGGTAGCCACTTTTCACGTAGAGAACATGAGAGGAGAGAGAAACTCTGGCGAAAACACAAGGGTTTAGAATTTTTTTCACGTAGGTTTCATTGTTCAACACGGATTCAATATGGTAGAAAACAATCCTAGTTCATCACGGATTCAGCAACACCAATCCTTTGCGGACAAGGTAAGGGGAAAACAAACCCTAAAACCAACAGGAATTGATATTACTAGTTTACCTAATCCTACTCTGATTGATGGAGAACCATC
>NW_020624538.1:0-593 GCF_003573695.1 Papaver somniferum | reverse complement strand
TCCAAATGTAATTTATTATCGTTTTAAATAGGTTTTAGGAGTTTTTTAGGGGTTTCTCTGATCCCTTTTCTCCTTCACCTATCTTGTAAATATCTTTTTTATCAATATATTTTCTTGACTTAGCAAAAAAACAAGTTGAATTTTTTATACGTTAACTCAAAAACGTCTACACTCTTCGTTATAAGTCGGAAGTTGATTTCTGAAACTATATTGTAAACTGGATAAACTCATCCTTAACAGAAAAAGTTTGAAAAATGTATTTTAATCACAATTAATATGTTCTATGGCAGTACGTCTAGTAAAAATTGCATTTCTATGTACGTTGATTCATGAATATATGAAGGAAGTCAAATTTTACCATAGAAGAAGGATGAAAAACCAAGAAGAACTAATCCAAGTCCTAACAAATTTCATCTATCTTGAATCAAATAGAAAGACAAAGCCAACACAAAAAGAAAGAGGTCATAAAAATGTTGAATTTTATTTATGTTAACTCAAAAAAGTCTACATGCTTCGTTATACGTCTAAAATTGGTTTCTGAAACTAAATTGTAACCTAGATAAACTCATCTTTAACAGAAAAAGTTTGAAAAA
>NW_020624537.1:0-1406 GCF_003573695.1 Papaver somniferum | reverse complement strand
TTTGACAAGCTTTGTCTTTCGATCTAACGGTTGAGAGATATTGGCTTGGATATAAATCAGGTATCATCTAACGGTGAATATAGTTTACTTAATATCTAATTAAAAACCCTGATTTGAAAGGCTATATAAAGGAGTCATCTAGCTAGAGAGAAACTTAATCCCCACACACCTTTCTCGTGTGATACTAGTGCTCTCGCTAGAGTCGATCTCCATTAACCCTTGAGTTTCTTCTCTAAATTCGGGTTAACGACTTAAAGACTTCATTGGGATTGTAAATCCAGACCGATACTACTTTATCGTAGTTGTGTGATCTGATCTTACTTTTCTATCGTACAAGTACAATCGTTTTTGATTGGCTTGAGAACGTTTGAGTTCTCCGATAGGAAAGATAAAGAATTCACGAACGTTCTTCATCTCACTCTTCGTGAATCCTCAATATTCTTCTTGTGTATTCAGGAATTGAGTATTGAGAGGTGATTGATTTATCTAGGCTGTTCTTCGGGAATATAAGACCAGATTAATCAATTGGTTCCTGTGCTACCTTGATTATATCAAAAAACGGAACAAACTAGGGTTTATCTGTGGGAGACAGATTTATCCTTTGAATAGACTTTTCTGTGTGATACAGATTTGTTTATTATCAAAGCCTGCGATTTTGGTTCGTAGAAACTCTTTGTTGTGGGTGATATCAACAAAGGGAATCAAGTGCGTAGTATCATGCTGGGATCAGAGGCATAGGGGTGCAATTGTACCTTGTATCAGTGGGAGACAGATTGGGGTTCAACTATAGTCCAGTCCGAAGTTAATTGGTAGTAGGCTAGTGTCTGTAGCGACTTAATATATTGTGTATCTAATCTGGACTAGGTTCCGGGGTTTTTCTGCATTTGTGGTTTCCTCGTTAAAAAAATTTCTGGTGTCTGTGTTATTTCTTTTCCGCATTATATTTTGTTATATAATTGAAATAATACAGGTTGTGCGTTAAGCTTAATCAATTGGAAATCCAATCTTGTGATTGTTGATTTCATTGATTAACACTTGGATATTGGTTTTTAATACCGTCCAAGTTATCTCTCTTTGATTAGAATCGCAAATTTCTATTTGCTTGAGTAACAATCAAATTGACAGATAGAGATATTCACTCCTTGAGACACTATATTCTAGATTGAGTCTAACTGTCTAGTTGATTCTCTAGTAGAGTGTTACGGAGATTGTCCATACAGATTGCTAATCGAAATATTGGGTGTTGTTGTTAGACCCCCGCTTTTTCAGTATTGATCTTCATTGATTTATTCTTCCCCGATATTCGGCAGTGGTTGGCCGATTGGAATATAAGTAATGATTTTTCCTTTCCTAACACCGAAGCCTTTTCAGCACAATTGGCTTAAGAGTTGGCAGAAAACTCTGCA
>NW_020624536.1:0-421 GCF_003573695.1 Papaver somniferum | reverse complement strand
CCAAACTTGCTATCTTCAATTGTACGTGTATTTATAGTGAATTGAGGCCAAAAATCCGACCATTGATTGCGTATATACTCTCTTTAATTCGATTATTCCTTGCTGCCAAAAATAACGATAATTTCCATTTTTAAGCCCATGCACGCGTTAGAATTGATCCTGCATGCTCTAGTTAGCCTTCTCCACGTCTCAGCACTCTTCCAACGTTAGTAAAACTCCTCCATGCACACAAGAACTTCAATTTTTCTCGTGTTACAGTACACGTGCTCTGTTTTGGGTGTGTGAATCATCACGCGTTTTCCAGCCAATTCTGATCGAACCCACTGCCCAAAATGTGTTCCTTAACCTATATCACATCTCTCTATCAAATTTCAGCCATTGAATCGACCCGTAACCCCTTCATTTTTGTGATCAAACTTCT
>NW_020624535.1:0-1031 GCF_003573695.1 Papaver somniferum | reverse complement strand
TCTACACATTTCGTTATAAGTCGGAAATTGATTTCTGAGACTAAATTGTAAACTAGATAAACTCATCTTTAACAGAAAAAGTTTGTAAAATGTATTGTAATTACAATTAATATGTTCTAAGACAATATGTCTAGTAAAAATTGTATTTCTATGTACGTTGATTCAAAAAAATATGAAGGAAGTCAAATTTCACAATAGAAGAAGGATGAAAGACCATGCAGAACTAATCCAAATCCTAAAAAATTTCATCTATCTTGAATCAAATAGAAAGACAAAGCCAACACAAAAAGAAAGAGTTCATAAAAATGTTGAATTTTATATACGTTAACTCAAAAAAGTTGACACATTTCGTTATAAGTCGAAAATTGATTTCTGAGACTAAATTGTAAACTAGATAAACTCATCTTTAACAGAAAAAGTTTGAAAAATGTATTGTAATTACAATTAATATGTTTTAAGGCAATACGTCTAGTAAAAATTGCATTTCTATGTACGTTGATTCAAGAGAATATTAAGGAAGTCAAATTTCACAATAGAAGAAATATGAAAGACCTTGCAGAACTAATCCAAATCCTAACAAAATTTCATCTATTTGAACAAAATTGAAAGACAAAGCCAATACAAGTGTATTGTAATTATATTAATATGTTCTAAGGCAATACGTCTAGTAAAAATTGCATTTCTATATATGTTGATTCAAGAAAATATGAAGGAAGTCAAATTTCACAATAGAAGAAGGATGAAAGACCATGCAGAACTAATCGAAATCCTAACAAATTTCATCTATCTTGAATCAAATAGAAAGACAAAGCCGACACAAAAAGAAAGAGTTCATAAAAATGTTGAATTTTATATACGTTAACTCAAAAAAGTTGACACATTTCGTTATAAGTCGAAAATCGATTTCTGAGACTAAATTGTAAACTAGATAAACTCATCTTTAACAGAAAAAGTTTGAAAAATGTATTGTAATTACAATTAATATGTTCTAAGGCAATACGTCTAGTAAAAATTGCATTTCTATGTACGTT
>NW_020624534.1:0-493 GCF_003573695.1 Papaver somniferum | reverse complement strand
GACTTCCTTCATATTTTCTTGAATCAACATACATAGAAATGCAATTTTTACTAGACGTATTTCCTTAGAACATATTAATTGTAATTACAATAAATTTTTCAAACTTTTTCTGTTAAAGATGAGTTTATCTAGTTTACAATTTAGTTTCAGAAATCAATTTCCGACTTATAACGAAATGTGTAGACTTTTTTGAGGTCACGTATATTAAATTCAACATTTTTATGAACTCTTTCTTTTTGTGTTGGCTTTGTCTTTCTATTTGATTCAAGATAGATGAAATTTGTTAGGATTTGGATTAATTCTGCATGGCCTTTCAAATTTCTTCTATTGTGAAATTTGACTTCCTTCATATTTTCTTGAATCAACGTACATAGAAATGCAATTTTTACTAGACGTGTTTCCTTAGAACATATTAATTGTAATTACAATACATTTTTCAAACTTTTTCTGTTAAGGATGAGTTTATCTAGTTTACAATTGAGTCTCAGAAATC
>NW_020624533.1:0-342 GCF_003573695.1 Papaver somniferum | reverse complement strand
AATAATTCTTTTTACATTTCTGCAATCATTTGTTGTATGTCCATGAAAATGATGATAAGAACAAAACTCATGACTTCTATGGTTTGGAGGTGGTTCCGTTCCCATGTTCCATGGTGTTGGTATATTCTCCATCAAGATTATAGATTCCATATCTTCTCCACACTTGCATTTAGAGGTGGCATCTTTATTTCTTCCCATATTACCTTGTGACCTCCTTGTCCTCTATTATAGTTTTGTCTTTGACCTCCATAAGTTTCTTGTGGTTGATCGAGTCTTTGAATCTTGTTATTTCCACCACGATTGTAGAAATTTCTTTCTCTTTCATACTCTTCTTGATCTCGG
>NW_020624532.1:0-659 GCF_003573695.1 Papaver somniferum | reverse complement strand
TTCTTATCATTTAATAACTCATAATCAGATCTTGGTAAAAAAATATTTGCTACTTGACAATTTAAAACATACTTTCACTTTCCAAGGACTTAAATATTATTTACTGGACGAAACTGGGAGAATTTATAATCCCAATCTAGGAAGTCACATCATTTTGAATCCATTAAATTTGAATTGGTTTTTTCTTCAACACGATTATTGCGAAGAGAGAGCGACAATAATTAACCTTGGACAGTTTATTTGTGAAAATGTATGTATATCCAAATATGGACCACGCCTCAAAGAGGGTTAGGTTCTAATTATTCGTGTTGGCTCTTTAGTAATAAGATCGGCCAAACCCTACTTGGCTACTCCAGGAGAAACCGTCCATGGACATTATGGTGAAACCCTTTCTGAAGGAGATACATTAGTTACATTTATATATGAAAAATCGAGATCTGGTGATATAACGCAGGGTCTTCCAAAAGTGGAACAGGTTTTAGAAGTGCGATCGCTTGATTCAATATCAATGAACCTAGAAAAACGGGTTGAAGGTTGGAACGAACGTATAACAAGAATTCTTGGAATTCCTTGGGGGTTTTTGATTGGCGCAGAGTTAACCATAGCACAAAGTCGTATCTCTTTGGTTAATAAGATTCAAAAAGTTTATCGATCCAAGG
>NW_020624531.1:0-660 GCF_003573695.1 Papaver somniferum | reverse complement strand
CGACTTATAACAAAGTTTGTAGACTTTTTTGAGTTAATGTATAAAAAATTCAACATTTTTATGAACTATTTATTTTTGTATTGACTTTGTCTTTCAGTTTGATTCAAATAGATGAAATTTGTTAGAATTTGGGTTAGTTCTGGCTGGTCTTTCATCCTTCTTCTATTGTGAAATTTGACTTCCTTCATATTTTCTTGAACCAACGTACATAGAAATGCAATTTTTACTAGACGTAATGCCTTAGAACATATTATTTGTGATTACAATACATTTTCAAACTCTTTCTGTTAAAGATGAGTTTATCTAGTTTATAATTTAGTTTCAGAAATCATATTTCAGACTTATAACGAAGGGTGTAGCCTTTTTTGAGTTAACGTATATAAAATTCAACATTTTTATGAACTCTTTCTTTTTGTGTTGGCTCTGTCTTTCTATTTGATTCAAGATAGATGAAATTTCTTAGGATTTGGATTAGTTGTGCATGGTCTTTCATCCTTCTTTTATTGTGAAATTTGACTTCCTTCATATTTTCTTGAATCAACGTACATAGAAATGCAATTTTACCAGACGTAGTGCCTTAGAACATATTATTTTTTATTACAATACATTTATCAAACTTTTTCTGTTAAAGATGAGTTTATCTAGTTTACAATTTAGTTT
>NW_020624530.1:0-1884 GCF_003573695.1 Papaver somniferum | reverse complement strand
AGTCACTTATTGGAAGAGCATACACCTGGTACAACAATATCGCACCTAGCAACATACCCAATTGGAGTGAGATGGTCAGTTCCTTCTACAAGAAGTATTTTTTCGTGTCTGAGAAGATCACCTTTTCAGACTTGGGAAGAATCTTTCAACGAAACAACGAGCATCCAAAAGACTTCGTTAAGAGATTCAGGATTCAAGCGTTGGATTGTCATGATCCGAATGTCACCGAACGCCAGTTGGTGGAGTTATGCATTAACGGAATGGTTCCCATATACCGTGCTTTGTTAGAGAATCTGGGCTTTCAAACATTTTCTGAGCTCCATGAAGTCGCTAAGCGTTCGGCCACAACAGCTCCAGAATTGCTGGAAAGAACCAGAATTGTTCGAAACTTATATACACGTGAGAACCGAGGAAGCAGGCGTCTCATCAATAATCAATATAATACTAGTCCTTCTGTGAGTGTGGTGGGCGAAGGAGGAAAAAGGAAAGCTTCAGCAACGGAACAACAACCCAAGCGTGCAGCTCCAGTGCAGACAACTTCATCTCGAAAGGGAGCCGGCAAAACCCCTATTCAAGAAGATGGAGATACCGTATCGGACTTCCCATTTCCCATGAATGAAGTCATAGAACTCTTAGAAGCGTGGATTCAAGATAACACGATCAAGCTACCTCCTATCAGACGTCCGCCGACCGAGGAAGAGATGGAAAATCCCACTGTACAGTCTACGATGGAGCATTTATGTGAAATCCTGTATTTCTCCAAGGAATAGCGTCAAGACATATTTGCAGCCCTCAACCGCATTGTGTCAGGCAGGTGTTTGTATCCAGAAGGGGAAGCAACGAAGCCTCAGTCTTTCCTGGAAGATGCAACCATCAAGGGGAACTGGGGACTTTTGACCGTCACTCATTTGAAGTATGTCGAGTTCGATTACACATTGATTGATACAACCTCCGAATTCAACATCATCATTGTCAAAACTCTGAGAGCCGCAAAAATTTCAATACAGGAAGTTATTCGTAGCCCAACCGTGATCAGGATCTCGGAGGGAGAATTCAGAGACGCCTATGGATGCATTGACCTTGAAGTTAAAATCGTTGATGCTCCAACACAGGCTAAATTTTACATAGTCAAAAAGTATCTGAATAACGACATGGTCCTGGGACGCCCTTGGATACACGAAAACAAAGCAGCACTGGGAGTGTGTCCTTTGCCGATTTCAATACCTGAAAGAATATCCAATCAACCGTCAAATCCTGAAGATTGTTTGTTTCCGTATCAACAACTTACAAATATGACGCAAGTCCTGGAGAATGCCCGACGTCATACCTTAAAAGGTTCCGAGCCCAAGTAAGTCTCGTTGAACAAACTTTTTTACAAATAGTAAATCCTCTCCCTGCTGAGACCGAGGACTTGTTTCGATCAACAACCTAACCGCCACTAAGAGACGTGAGTGGGGCGCCGGTCTTTTCAAGCGTTTTTCCAAGAGCTTGGAAGCAGTCAGAGACAACGTGTCCCGGAATCAAGGTGTTGTGCCGATCCCAAATCCGTTTCCAATTGGATATATGGTAACCAAGATGACCACGTTTCAAGTTGGAAACGTGGAGGTGAAGATGACTACCCAATCTGATTTTCCAGTAACAAAAGAAGATGAACCGTATTTGGTAGCAGATGTCCTCCTAGGCGGCTATTGCAATATCATCAATGCCGACAAGCTTGAGGGCGTGACAATTCACTCACGATGGCTCAAGCCCTACAATACCTAAAAGTGTTGTACTACCCTTTTCCTCCACTGTTCTCCGTAGTAGTTCCTCCAACAATTTCCCTTTAATGCAATGTTTGTAATTCTTCCAAAATGATTGCACTATTTGCATTCATAATTATCA
>NW_020624529.1:0-275 GCF_003573695.1 Papaver somniferum | reverse complement strand
GACTCCTTGGTCCGTGTTTCAAGACGGGCCGAATGGGGAACCCACAGGCCGATGCCGGGAGCACGCTGTTGTCGGAGGCACGCCGTGAGGCGCGTGCTTCCCACCACGATCGAGGCGACGACGTCTCCGCGGGCATGACTACAGCCCGGGTTTGGGACGCCGCCTCAATCCGCGTCGGTCCGCACCCCGTGTCGATCGGCGGACCGGCTCATCACCGTTCCGCATCCGACCGGGGCACATCGCCGGCCCCCATCCGCTTCCCTCCCGACAATTTC
>NW_020624528.1:0-461 GCF_003573695.1 Papaver somniferum | reverse complement strand
TTGATATACCATTTTCGTCAGAATACTCAACTAGAAACCAATTTCATCTAGTTGTAAACTTTCATATAGCTGTATTTTCGCCAAATATGCAGGATGAAACCAGTTTCATATAACTTACATATTGATATACCTTAATTTCCTAAGAATACTTAGGATGAAACCAATTTCTTCTAGTTGTAAACTGTATTATATTTGTTTTTTTGTCAAAATATGCAGGATGAAAACTAGTTTCATATAGTTTATTAATTGATATACCATTTTCGTCAGAATACTCAACTAGAAACCAATTTCATCTAGTTGTAAACTTTCATCTAGTTGTAAACTTTCATATAGTTGTATTTTCGCCAAATATGCAGGATGAAACCAGTTTCATATAACTTACATATTGATATACCTTAATTTCGTAAGAATACTCAGGATGAAACCAATTTCATCTAGTTGTAAACTGTAATATATTTGTT
>NW_020624527.1:0-1161 GCF_003573695.1 Papaver somniferum | reverse complement strand
TTGACTTTTAACCTATACAAAAATTTCAACCGACCTACACTTTTAATCTTGCTTTAGTCGCCATAGTGGACCAATTGTTTCGATCTTAAATAAGTAAATCGGAAAATTAAAGATCTCAGTATCCGTCGGTATTTTATCCAAACTACACACTTCCTTTTAAATTTGACTGAAAAATAATAAAAAAAGACAATTATCCAGGTACGCACGAGTAAAACCCTTCAGGACCCGAGAAGTTATTGGTTGTAGAGAGCTTTACGTGCCAAATACTACCCCCTCTATTCCAAATAATTGCTTAATTAAGGTTTTGTAAAAATATTTTGGAACTAAAATTACTTTCACATGAACCCTCGTTTCCCATGTTACTTGTTTAATATATTAGTTTTCACTTCCTAGTTTTTAGTTTTTTCTTGATAATTATGAAATTTTAGGGAATAATTTTCAGTATACTTTTGCTTACAAAAAACTTATTTATGCAATTAAAGTGAGACAGAGAGAGTAAAATTTACCAATTGGTCAATTCTTAACAAATAAATCCAAGTTGATTCCAACCTAATTGGTTAATTTTAAAAAATTAAAGGTAATAACGGCTTCGTAAAAGGCGATAATATATTATACTTCCCCAGTTTTTGGAAAAGGGTTAGTGTCATTTTTTTTTAATTTGACCTATCTTTGCTTAAAATGAAAAAATTATAATACCTCTTTTTAAGAAATCGAGATATAACATCTTTAGAGCATCTCCAATAGTGGATGTAAAAATCCTACGTGAAGGTCTAATTAAGACTTTTATTTAGGAGATTTTACACATATAGTAAGAGCTTTTCCAATGGAACATGTGTGAGGAAAAAAATCTGAATCCACGTAGGATGCACTTCCATTTTCCCTAAAGATGACATGACATGTTTTTATATAGACATCCTCTAGTTCAACCTCTTGTTTCAGAGGTCCACCAAGAGGATGTCTATCCATCCTAATCAACATTTTTTTTAATTAAAACTCTAGTTTCCATTAAAAATAAAAGAAAAAATTTATTGAATCTAAATTAAGATTATAGAAAATATTATTTCGGTTCTTTGCACAAATTTGTTCATCTTCTCACTCTTTCTTCCTTTCTCTCTTTCTCCATTGAGACAATCGAAATCTGTAACTTCAAAAGCCAATTTC
>NW_020624526.1:0-413 GCF_003573695.1 Papaver somniferum | reverse complement strand
ACTTATAACGAAGTGTGTAAACTTTTTTGAGTTAACGTATATTAAATTCAACATTTTTATGATCTCTTTCTTTTTGTGCTGGCTTTGTCTTTCTCTTTGATTCAAGATAGATGAAATTTGTTAGGATTTGGATTAGTTCTGCATGGTCTTTCAAATTTCTTCTATTGTGAATTTTGACTTCCATCATATTTTCTTGAATCAACTTACAAAGAAATGCAATTTTTACTAGACGTATTGCCTTAGAACATATTCATTGTAATTATAATACATTTTTCAAACTTTTTCTGTTAAGGATGAGTTTATCTAGTTTACAATTTAGTCTCAGAAATCAATTTCTGACTTATAACGAAGTGTGTAGACTTTTTTGAGTTAACGTATATTAAATTCAACATTTTTATGAACTCTTTCTTTTT
>NW_020624525.1:0-1212 GCF_003573695.1 Papaver somniferum | reverse complement strand
TGAGAAATCAATTTCCGACTAATAACGAAATGTGTAGACTTTTTTGAGTTAACGTATATAAAATTCAACATTTTTATGAACTCTTTCTTTTTGTGTTGGATTGGTCTTTCTTTTTGATTCAAGATAGATGAAATTTGTTAGGATTTGGATTAGTTCTGCATGGTCTTTCGTCCTTCTTCTATTTTGAAATTTGACTTCCTTCATATTTTCTTGAATCAACGTACATAGAAATGCAATTTTTACTAGACGTATTGCCTTAGAACATATTAATTGTAACTACAATACATTTTTCAAACTTTTTCTCTTAAAGATGAGTTTATCTAGTTTACAATTTAGTCTCAGAAATCAATTTCCGACTTATAACGAAATGTGTAGACTTTTTTGAGTTAACGTATATAAAATTCAACATTTTTTTGAACTCTTTCTTTTTGTGTTGGCTTTGTCTTTCTATTTGATTCAAGATAGATGAAATTTGTTAGGATTTGGATTAGTTCTGTATGGTCTTTCATCCTTCTTCTATTATGAAATTTGACTTCCTTCATATTTTCTTGAATCGACGTACATAGAAATGCAATTTTTACTATTTATTGTAATTACAATACATTTTCAAACTTTTTATATTAAAGATGATTTTATGTGGTTTACAATTTAGTCTCAGAAATCAATTTCCGACTTATAACGAAATGTCTAGACTTTTTTGAGTTAAAGTATATAAAATTCAAGATTTTTATGAACTCTTTCTTTTTGTGTTGGCTTTGTCTTTCTATTTGATTCAAGATAGATGAAATTTGTTAGGATTTGGATTAATTTTGCATGGTCTTTCATCCTTCTTCTATTGTGAAATTTGACTTCCTTCATATTTTCTTGAATCAACGTACAAAGAAATGCAATTTTCACTAAACCTATTGCCTTAGAACATATTAATTGTAATTACAATACATTTTTAAAACTTTTTCTGTTAAAGATGAGTTTATCTAGTTTATAATTTAGTCTCAGAAATCAATTTCCGACTTATAACGAAATGTGTAGACTTTTTTGAGTTAACGTATATAAAATTCAACATTTTTATGAACTCTTTCTCTTTGTGTTGGATTTGTCTTTCTTTTTGATTCAAGATAGATGAAATTTGTTAGGATTTGGATTAGTTCTGCATGGTCTTTCGTCCTTCTTCTATTGTGAAATTTGACTTCCTTCATATTTTCTTGAATCAAC
>NW_020624524.1:0-1722 GCF_003573695.1 Papaver somniferum | reverse complement strand
CGATACGGTATGGTTCGTCGCTGCAACTCTTTGTTTGATTTATGAACTTGGGAGATTCCGTGATGTCGTTTTCTCCTTTATTTGGTTTGCGGTCTCGGACCGTAGCTTTTGCTGTTGGCAATTCTCGACCAAGACAATCATTCTTCCTAGCTTCCGTGCCCCTGTATGTAGCCTCCTTACGATATTTAGATAAGTTTGTGTTATCCTGGCATTGTTTGGATTTCCATCAAACATTCTTGTTAATGCTTACAATTTCAAATAAAAACACGTTATCATTCACATGCTTTTCCGACTTTCAAATATTGATTGCATCAGTTGTACTTCCCCACGAGTTTCTATGGTAAATGCCACTAGACAATGTCTAAAATTGAAGGCGAAGAGGTAAGAAAGCTTCCATGTTGAAGTTTCCCTATTGAGGTTGTTTGTTCACGAGCTGAAAGATGTGTACAAAACTTCTGATGATTTGCCCATGTGCTTAGAAGTAGCCTCTGATACTGATGACTTGTAAAACCCGTGTACGTATTTTATTCAAGTCTCACACGCTGAGGACTCGACAGATCCGTCGTCCCCATTGTGTTGCCCCTTTCATGTATAACCGCTCGTAGTCTTAGCATACATATTTTCCTGCAATAATAATCATTTCAGAGTAGGCATTAATTAATATTCCATATCTGTCGAACACACTCAACAAGGAGGGTCATCGGGCCCAATGCCATGTCCCGATTGAGATATCTCATCACCGTCTTTTTGATCTAGTGGAAGGGATTCGGTCATTCCTATGTTCTATAGCTCAATATCCTGGGTGCCATCAAACGACTATCCCGGATCAAGTGAGTTACCAAGTACTCATGCCTTGATAATCGATCACACTTGCGATGGGAGCAATGTTGTATGATCGACTATCAAGTACTCGTTCCTTGATAATCGGTTATTGGTTTCCAACCACTAGAACCCTTAGGCTACCTCGGCACTTGCACACCGCCACTGCCCCGAGTATCGAATATCCAGTCGACTGTAAGTCACCTCGGCACTTCCACACTGGCATTGCCCCGAGTACGAATGACCATTCGAGTGTAAGTCACCTCGGCACTTCCACACTGGAATTTCCCCGAGTACGAATGACCATTCGAGTGTAAGTCACCTAGGCACTTCCACACTGGCACCGCCCCGAGTACAAATGACTATTAGTCGCTCATGTCATATTTCCTACCCCTTACGGTTTTTAAAGAAATAAATGACAAGTTAGATCACATCGGATCATTCCGTTTGATGACCCGAGTACGAATGAACTGTGTGTTACAGTACACTAACAACCCAAGGCGTCCCCCAGGTTATTATTTACCAAAGTCTGTGTAGTCTAAGTTGGAGTCTGAAGTCTTAGACCATCCCGGGCCATTCCGTTTGATGGCCCGAGTACGAATGGTCTATCGCTGCGTCTGTCATATCATCGCCTTTCCGTTGTACGTTTCATGTAATATACTATGTTCCACGGATATTCAATTTCAGTCCCGCTTGGTTGCCACAACTTGCAAGTCCTTTCATTTAGTCGGCTGTTGTTGCGAGAGAATCAATTCCGTACCAATGATGCCCGAGATGATTCACTGTCCACCGATCGAGGGTGCGTTCAAGTCATTGCATGTTGGCCCTAATTGAGTCGCTCCCAATTCATCTAAACGGAAAGTAAGTAGTCGCGAGTGGGTTCTGAAATAAACGAATGCCTTA
>NW_020624523.1:0-2472 GCF_003573695.1 Papaver somniferum | reverse complement strand
CGATACGGTATGGTTCGTCGCTGCAACTCTTTGTTTGATTTATGAACTTGGGAGATTCCGTGATGTCGTTTTCTCCTTTATTTGGTTTGCGGTCTCGGACCGTAGCTTTTGCTGTTGGCAATTCTCGACCAAGACAATCATTCTTCCTAGCTTCCGTGCCCCTGTATGTAGCCTCCTTACGATATTTAGATAAGTTTGTGTTATCCTGGCATTGTTTGGATTTCCATCAAACATTCTTGTTAATGCTTACAATTTCAAATAAAAACACGTTATCATTCACATGCTTTTCCGACTTTCAAATATTGATTGCATCAGTTGTACTTCCCCACGAGTTTCTATGGTAAATGCCACTAGACAATGTCTAAAATTGAAGGCGAAGAGGTAAGAAAGCTTCCATGTTGAAGTTTCCCTATTGAGGTTGTTTGTTCACGAGCTGAAAGATGTGTACAAAACTTCTGATGATTTGCCCATGTGCTTAGAAGTAGCCTCTGATACTGATGACTTGTAAAACCCGTGTACGTATTTTATTCAAGTCTCACACGCTGAGGACTCGACAGATCCGTCGTCCCCATTGTGTTGCCCCTTTCATGTATAACCGCTCGTAGTCTTAGCATACATATTTTCCTGCAATAATAATCATTTCAGAGTAGGCATTAATTAATATTCCATATCTGTCGAACACACTCAACAAGGAGGGTCATCGGGCCCAATGCCATGTCCCGATTGAGATATCTCATCACCGTCTTTTTGATCTAGTGGAAGGGATTCGGTCATTCCTATGTTCTATAGCTCAATATCCTGGGTGCCATCAAACGACTATCCCGGATCAAGTGAGTTACCAAGTACTCATGCCTTGATAATCGATCACACTTGCGATGGGAGCAATGTTGTATGATCGACTATCAAGTACTCGTTCCTTGATAATCGGTTATTGGTTTCCAACCACTAGAACCCTTAGGCTACCTCGGCACTTGCACACCGCCACTGCCCCGAGTATCGAATATCCAGTCGACTGTAAGTCACCTCGGCACTTCCACACTGGCATTGCCCCGAGTACGAATGACCATTCGAGTGTAAGTCACCTCGGCACTTCCACACTGGAATTTCCCCGAGTACGAATGACCATTCGAGTGTAAGTCACCTAGGCACTTCCACACTGGCACCGCCCCGAGTACAAATGACTATTAGTCGCTCATGTCATATTTCCTACCCCTTACGGTTTTTAAAGAAATAAATGACAAGTTAGATCACATCGGATCATTCCGTTTGATGACCCGAGTACGAATGAACTGTGTGTTACAGTACACTAACAACCCAAGGCGTCCCCAGGTTATTATTTACCAAAGTCTGTGTAGTCTAAGTTGGAGTCTGAAGTTTTAGACCATCCCGGGCCATTCCGTTTGATGGCCCGAGTACGAATGGTCTATCGCTGCGTCTGTCATATCATCGCCTTTCCGTTGTACGTTTCATGTAATATACTATGTTCCACGGATATTCAATTTCAGTCCCGCTTGGTTGCCACAACTTGCAAGTCCTTTCATTTAGTCGGCTGTTGTTGCGAGAGAATCAATTCCGTACCAATGATGCCCGAGATGATTCACTGTCCACCGATCGAGGGTGCGTTCAAGTCATTGCATGTTGGCCCTAATTGAGTCGCTCCCAATTCATCTAAACGGAAAGTAAGTAGTCGCGAGTGGGTTCTGAAATAAACGAATGCCTTATATACATAGCCTTGTGGTTCAAGTGATTATCTTCGGAACAACCTTTGCTCCTTGTTCGTTCTGCGTCACACGCTAGAGGAATATCTCAGTCATACATTGCTCCAAGTATCGCCGAATCTCCCATGCTTGTAGACCAATTGGGAAGAGAAGTGATTGTTGCTATTTCCGTTCATGACCATTCCAATATCGATGCTCACCATCATGTCGCCGTCGTATCTCGCCCGATTAACCTCAAAGATCCCTTTTAATGTGACGTCCACGACTGATTGATACATCTCGGTGAAGTTGCGTTGACTGCTGTGACGAAATTTTTCGAAGCGGTTGTTTCAATCGAGCCTGCTGACCATCATCATTTTGATCGGGTGCTATGCGATCCGATTTGTTCTGGTTATACAGATCACTTCTCGGCTGAAACTTTCCCCTATCACTTTACACATCCAATATGCATTCAATTAAGCTCTTGGATTCTTAATTCCTGGCTGCTAGAAATAAAGCAATTCATACCATGATACTAAATAACAAGAATCCATTTTATCTGAATATCCAAGTCGGTGCAGAAAATTTTCATATTTCTCATGTGGGTAGCGGATGTTATTTCGTTCTTCTTGACTTAGCTAGGGTCTGCTAAGGGTTTTTGCAGTAGATATCGTCTAATGTATTAGCTAGTAGGGGTCAAAGAAAATAGTGCAAGGATACGCCCCCTTCTTTAGGTGTTGCTCGTAAGTTGATGAGTCTTGCAAGCTGGAATCGA
>NW_020624522.1:0-468 GCF_003573695.1 Papaver somniferum | reverse complement strand
ACGATGATATTTCTAATAATGATTCATTGATTAGTGATTTCTCTTCATATAGCTTGGTGTTTAATCGTTTATGTGATTTTCTTGATTATTTATGCTTTTGAATTGATATTTCGTGCTTCGGTTAAATCCCTAGACGTGGTATGCAAGGATAGATAGATAATTCTTTAGAATCACTATTCATGAAGCGAAGGAAGTTACAACGGAGAAACTATATTTTATAATTAAATATAACATCTTCCGGGACATGAGATTGATTTCGAAATTTATCTTGAGTAATAAATAGAGATTAGTAGAGTTTTATATGATTGAATTGGTGGAAATCGAGAACCTTAACAACCCTTTCTCATTTTGGTCACGTCTTTGTTATTTATTATTTCTTTTTGTCCGAATTTCTGAAAACTCTCAAAAACATTACATTGTTGATTAGTGACTTCTGATATTAGCCAGTAGTGGTATTTCACACTCCTC
>NW_020624521.1:0-1865 GCF_003573695.1 Papaver somniferum | reverse complement strand
TGGTGCGGCTGGCATGGTTGGCATGCCTTGGCGCGGAGATGTGGCTGGCACGATATGTCATTGGCACGGTAGTGTGAGAATTAGGTTTTTGTATGTCGAAACCCTGATTAGCATATACGGCATGCATAGCTGGCATGCTCGACTAGCATGCGTGTTTGGCATGTGCAGAGATGATGTCAGTCAATACTGAGGGTTCTGTCGTGGAACATGACACGTATATAAAAAAAAGTACCCCTGGTAAATTTCTCACAGACGTATTGAAGGGTTCAATAAATGCGCTAGCGGAGACATTATCACTCAAGTTTTGTTTTCTTTTCGGAGTGACGTCACTGTTTGACTAAGGTTTTACGATTTTGACCCTAAGCTAAAAACCAGCATCAACAGCAAGATAAAAAGTAGTCACAAACATCTTCGTCTCATCGTTTGTGATTTCACAATATCTTATTTCGCTACCATACGATTAAAGATTATTGTGAGGTGATTGATATTTCTAGGTTGTTCTTCGAGAATATAAGTCTGGTATCAATTGGTTCTTGTTCACCTTGATTTATCAAAATACGGAACAAAACTCGTAGGCATTTATGTGGGAGACAGATTTATCCATTCCTATAGACTTTTCTGTGTGAGATTGACTTTTTTATCAAGTCTTCGACTTTGGGTCATAGCAACTCTTGGTTGTGGGTGAGATCAGCTAAGGGAATCAAGTGCGTAATATCCTGCTGGGAGCAGAGACGTCATGAGCATAACTGTACCTTGAAGCAGTGTGAGATTGATTAAGGTTCAACTACAGTCCAGTCCGAAGTTCATTGGTAGTAGGATAGTGTCTATAGCGGCTTAATACAGTGTGGTGTTCAAATATGGACTAGGTCCTGGGTTTTTTCTGCATTTGCGGTTTCCTCGTTAACAAGATTTTGGTGTATGTGTTATTTCTTTTACGCATTATATTGTTAGAGAACTGCTCGGTCGAACTCGCATGCGTTGTTATCTCAAGCATGTTTGTCAATGTTAGTGATCAAAACTATAAGTCTTGATTTCTATCCTATTTATAGATGTCTCGGACTAGGACATAGTTTGTGTAGTTGAGCTTAGACTTCACGGCGTTTATCACTTGAAGACGAAGAACTACTAAGGAGATCTTGTGGAACTTCACCAACAAAAGGTATGTGGAGACTTAAACTCCTCTATCACTTGGAAAGTCTATTTCTACTTTAACTCCTATATTGAGACATAAATCGTATTACGATATAGTTTTCTATGTACACATTTGAGATTTCGATCTAAGTATATCTCGCTTACATATTTCTCGAAATATGTGTTGGTAAGATTTCGCTTTTACCAAGTTCATCTTATATCATGAGAAAATTACAGTTGGAAATTGCATGTTTGCCCGTCCCTAGCACAGTTCATTTCGAGCTAGACCTTTTGCATGATGAACCCCCGAAACTGCGCGATTTTGTTTTCAAAATTATATCTTCTGTAAAATCCAGGTTTGGGGGTAGCTCATTTTGTTTCACAGTTTCACTTGCGTTTCTTTCCTGTTATATATGTGTGAAGCTGTTGAAATGTCTACACTTTGTCTTTTGGGTTGATCCTCAACTCTTTAGACTTTTGGTGTATGGTGAATTTTTGTATATAATCCAGTAGATAAAATTTCTTAAAAACCCTTTTGTTCCTTTTGTATATATTTTGCTAATCCAATATGATCTCGGCTGAAATATGTTGGATTTTTGCCTTGAATAACGGAGTTTTAATTCTGCTTTCGCCGAAATCGGGTATTCTCTCTCCTTTTACTCTACTCAGCATGTCCCTTTCCATATGTTGCATTTTAATTCTTTCCATATTTTGAAACATTGAGGACAATGTTT
>NW_020624520.1:0-1308 GCF_003573695.1 Papaver somniferum | reverse complement strand
CTGAATACATAGATGGAGTCCATGAGTTGAGCTTTTCGGCGGTCATTCTCTAATACCCACTGCCTGAAGTTGCCGCTGCTGCTTAGAATGGATGCTTGCTGACATTTGTGTGTTTTTATAAAAAGCTGATGCTGTGAATAGATGCCGAGTCTGCTGGTGGTGTTGATCCATGGCTTGAACATGGTGGTGTTAGAGTCGTGCACTGGGAACTCAGAAATGAACTGAATGTCGTTGACTGATTTGAGTTCTTATGTGGGGTGTTTGGTTCGAGTGATTGGTGAGATGTTACTGCACAGGGAGAAGAAACCCAGCCGGACAAAGTGGCATGGGGTCTGAATTGGTGACACAGTTTAGAAGCTTTGGGACCGGAGGTGATACTCAAATGGTGTTGTGCTCGAGTTAAGAGAAGTAGAAGGTCCGACAACAAATGGGGTTCTTTGGTTTGAGCGATGTGGAATTGATTAACATGAATGAAGGTAGACCAGCAAATGAGAAATGGTGTTTGGTGGGGTTTTCCGGTGGAGATATTATGTGCAGTCGATGGTGAGACAGCTGGTGGCTAGATTGGTCGAGATTCGAGTGGAGCACGGATTTGGAATTCAACATGCGGGTATTGGAGTTGGACTGGGCCTAGGCAGCTGCTAGGTTTTAATTGTGCGACTTTTGGACTCGTAATGAGTGGTATATATTTCAACATTGATGAACTCAGGAGGGGGGCGGCCGCACAGCCGTGGATAGAGAAGAGGCGACAAGGGTTTGGTGTTTTGGGTTTTCTCTTCTCATGATTTTCTAAGTTATTTATTAGGGTTTAGATTGAAACCAATTTATTTATATAACTCTACGATGATATTTCTGATAATGATTCATTGATTAGTGATTTCTCTTCATATAGCTTGGTGTTTAATCGTTTATGTGATTTTCTTGATTATTTATGCTTTTGAATTGATATTTCGTGCTTCGGTTAAATCCCTGGACGTGGTATGCAAGGATAGATAGATAATTCTTTAGAATCACTACCCATGAAGCGAAGGAAGTTACAACGGAGAAACTATATTTTAGAATTTAATATAACATCTTCCGAGACATGAGATTGATTTCGAAATTTGTCTTGAGTAATAAATAGAGATTAGTAGAGTTTTATATGATTGAATTGGTGGAAATCGAGAACCTTAACAACCCTTTCTCATTTTGGTCACGTCTTTGTTATTTATTATTTCTTTTTGTCCGAATTTCTGAAAACTCTCAAAAACATTACATTGTTGATTAGTGACTTCTGATATTAGCCAGTAGTGGTATTTCACACTCCTC
>NW_020624519.1:0-875 GCF_003573695.1 Papaver somniferum | reverse complement strand
GACGTGAATCGGTCTGTGAATAACGGCTACATAGCGTCCTCTGGGAATGTATCAATGATTGAAATGAGAGTTTAGATTACATAAATATGTATTCCTTGAACCGAAGTTTTCGAACTTTGTTGATCAAGAGAAATCAGAAGGATTGTGGAATTGGCTTGCCAAGTCCGCGAACTGTCAGAAGTTCTCGATCGAGAATTTCTGCTGGATTTTCCAAAACTCGTTTGTGTGCTAAGTCCGCGAACCCAGTCCGTGAACTGGCGAAAGTTCTCTTTCCGGAATTTCTGCTGAGTTTGGAAAACACAACCGATTAACTTAAGTTCGCGAACTTGTTTGTGAACTTAAGAGGTTATGATATAAAGATGTGCTCTGAACATGAAACATTAAATTACTAAGGAATGCTTTATGCAAACCGTGGCTATAATGTTCATGAGACGATTCAATCGAATCGAATCATATTTGTTTCAATTGTGTCTTGTGTAGTTAAGATCTCATAGCAATTGAACAACTCTTTAACTAGTTCATTTGAGTCAATTGAACTAGTTATGGTGAAGAAGAACAAGGTTAATATGAAATGCTCATATGGTTAACCTTTTGGGTTACTATGTTGAACCAACATACACGTACATGTTTGGGCATGGTTTTCGAAAACCCAGTAAACGTTTACCCAAGTGTGTGTGACAAGCTAAGTTTTAGATTTAACGGTTGAGAAATATTAGCTTGAATCTAAATCAGGTTTTCATCTAATGGTGAATAAGTATTGCTTTGTAACTAAGGAAAAACCCTGATTTGAAGGCTATATAAAGGAGACATCTAGCTCTGAGCAAAACTAATCCCCACACGTCTGTGTGATACTACTGCGCTCGGTAGAGTCAATT
>NW_020624518.1:0-4939 GCF_003573695.1 Papaver somniferum | reverse complement strand
CCTTACAAATATTATCTATGCAAGCTCTCTAATATTCGCAAGACTATTACATCTTTCTCATGATCCTTGCTGACGTTGTTTCGGAAACTGTTCTGCGACGTTATTGTGCAATACCATTGATAATTTCGCTGAGACACAATTGTTGCGAGAATCTGATCCTACATCTTCCCTCTTCTCATATCTTCTATGCAAAGTAGAGAATGATGTGAGACATTTCGCAATTGCTTATCTTTTCATATCCTCACATTTATCACACGTACTCTCTCTCTTCCATTTATTTCTTGATACGTCTTCTGTAACCGCTACTTTTCAACCGCTCACGTCTATTCGTCTTAATGGTGTTTATTTCTTCGAGAAGTAAATTTTATTTATATAGTCTTCTCCCTCCCTCTTCACACTTTTCTTTTTACTTTCTCTTTTATTTTTACTCTATCATCTCTGCAACTCTGTCGTTCTTCTATAAATTTTGCTGCTGTAATTTTTTCTTCCTTCAATTCTTTTACTTTCCATACATTCCCATACTCTGTATTTAAACATGGATCCAAGTGGTCATAGATATGAGAAGAATTTACAAGATGTCCAAAAAGATCTTGCTAATAAAGGTCTTTCACTCTCCCACATTCCTGGTGTGAATGCTAAATCAATTCTTTCTGTCAAGCTTTTCTCCAATCAAAATTGTGATGATCAATCAATCATAATTTCTCTAGGTCAACTTCTCGCAGGTCTCCCTATTCCTATTTATAACCCATACATTCCTTTATTTTATGAAATTCTCGCTCATCCAAAATTTTCGCGAGCCATTTTCCAATTAAGTGGGGATTGCATCCGTCTGATGCTAGAGTTCGTTAACCGTGGTGCTGGTAGAGGATCTCTTTACTCCACAGAACTTAGAGGTATGTTTCTCTCCTTTAACTCGTTTTATATTTCTTTATTGATTTTTAGTATTCTGTTCGCTAACTCTTGCGACATTTCGCAGATCCAAGAACTAAACGATAGTTAGAATAGGACTGGGAAATCTAGTACTCTATTAGCTCTTCGCTCATACACAGATGAGGTAAGAAACTTTCTCTTATGACTTTAAATAGTATTGTTACTTCCATGCTTCCATTTCTTATTTCTATCTGTGTGTGAAGGTTATTGCTGAAGTAGAAGAATCAGTTGATGCTGCGAAGATTGGTGATAAGGGTAAAGGTATTCTTCGCAGGGAAAAATCAAGTGGTCCTCCTCCAAAGAAAATAAAATTTCGTTCTCCTTCTCCTTCAAATGCTCTTCCTAACGAAAGTTCTGAAAATGATAAGGGTGATGAGGATAACGATGATCTTGCTGCACCTGAAGATTCTCCACCTGAATCTTCTATGGCTAAGCTTTCTGGCCTCTTTTCTGATTCTCTACAAGGGATGGGAGATAATTAATTCGCAAATACCTGCAAAGCTCTCGCTACTATTTGTGATGTCCCTTTGCTGGATGGCGATAATTCTCTTAGCGGAGTTTCTAGATCCGTGACTCCCGACTTTTTGCATTCTCTCAATAGTCTGGTATACTTTTATCTTTTTATTTTTTCATTGCTATAACTCAAAATCTCTTTGTATATTAATATTTTTTATTTCTTTTCGAAGGCTGGAAAAGCTTCTTTTGCTATGAGACATCTTCCCTTACAAATATTATCTATGCAAGCTCTCTAATATTCGCAAGACTATTACATCTTTCTCATGATCCTTGCTGACGTTGTTTCGGAAACTGTTCTGCGACGTTATTGTGCAATACCATTGATAATTTCGCTGAGACACAATTGTTGCGAGAATCTGATCCTACATCTTCCCTCTTCTCATATCTTCTATGCAAAGTAGAGAATGATGTGAGACATTTCGCAATTGCTTATCTTTTCATATCCTCACATTTATCACACGTACTCTCTCTCTTCCATTTATTTCTTGATACGTCTTCTGTAACCGCTACTTTTCAACCGCTCACGTCTATTCGTCTTAATGGTGTTTATTTCTTCGAGAAGTAAATTTTATTTATATAGTCTTCTCCCTCCCTCTTCACACTTTTCTTTTTACTTTCTCTTTTATTTTTACTCTATCATCTCTGCAACTCTGTCGTTCTTCTATAAATTTTGCTGCTGTAATTTTTTCTTCCTTCAATTCTTTTACTTTCCATACATTCCCATACTCTGTATTTAAACATGGATCCAAGTGGTCATAGATATGAGAAGAATTTACAAGATGTCCAAAAAGATCTTGCTAATAAAGGTCTTTCACTCTCCCACATTCCTGGTGTGAATGCTAAATCAATTCTTTCTGTCAAGCTTTTCTCCAATCAAAATTGTGATGATCAATCAATCATAATTTCTCTAGGTCAACTTCTCGCAGGTCTCCCTATTCCTATTTATAACCCATACATTCCTTTATTTTATGAAATTCTCGCTCATCCAAAATTTTCGCGAGCCATTTTCCAATTAAGTGGGGATTGCATCCGTCTGATGCTAGAGTTCGTTAACCGTGGTGCTGGTAGAGGATCTCTTTACTCCACAGAACTTAGAGGTATGTTTCTCTCCTTTAACTCGTTTTATATTTCTTTATTGATTTTTAGTATTCTGTTCGCTAACTCTTGCGACATTTCGCAGATCCAAGAACTAAACGATAGTTAGAATAGGACTGGGAAATCTAGTACTCTATTAGCTCTTCGCTCATACACAGATGAGGTAAGAAACTTTCTCTTATGACTTTAAATAGTATTGTTACTTCCATGCTTCCATTTCTTATTTCTATCTGTGTGTGAAGGTTATTGCTGAAGTAGAAGAATCAGTTGATGCTGCGAAGATTGGTGATAAGGGTAAAGGTATTCTTCGCAGGGAAAAATCAAGTGGTCCTCCTCCAAAGAAAATAAAATTTCGTTCTCCTTCTCCTTCAAATGCTCTTCCTAACGAAAGTTCTGAAAATGATAAGGGTGATGAGGATAACGATGATCTTGCTGCACCTGAAGATTCTCCACCTGAATCTTCTATGGCTAAGCTTTCTGGCCTCTTTTCTGATTCTCTACAAGGGATGGGAGATAATTAATTCGCAAATACCTGCAAAGCTCTCGCTACTATTTGTGATGTCCCTTTGCTGGATGGCGATAATTCTCTTAGCGGAGTTTCTAGATCCGTGACTCCCGACTTTTTGCATTCTCTCAATAGTCTGGTATACTTTTATCTTTTTATTTTTTCATTGCTATAACTCAAAATCTCTTTGTATATTAATATTTTTTATTTCTTTTCGAAGGCTGGAAAAGCTTCTTTTGCTATGAGACATCTTCCCTTACAAATATTATCTATGCAAGCTCTCTAATATTCGCAAGACTATTACATCTTTCTCATGATCCTTGCTGACGTTGTTTCGGAAACTGTTCTGCGACGTTATTGTGCAATACCATTGATAATTTCGCTGAGACACAATTGTTGCGAGAATCTGATCCTACATCTTCCCTCTTCTCATATCTTCTATGCAAAGTAGAGAATGATGTGAGACATTTCGCAATTGCTTATCTTTTCATATCCTCACATTTATCACACGTACTCTCTCTCTTCCATTTATTTCTTGATACGTCTTCTGTAACCGCTACTTTTCAACCGCTCACGTCTATTCGTCTTAATGGTGTTTATTTCTTCGAGAAGTAAATTTTATTTATATAGTCTTCTCCCTCCCTCTTCACACTTTTCTTTTTACTTTCTCTTTTATTTTTACTCTATCATCTCTGCAACTCTGTCGTTCTTCTATAAATTTTGCTGCTGTAATTTTTTCTTCCTTCAATTCTTTTACTTTCCATACATTCCCATACTCTGTATTTAAACATGGATCCAAGTGGTCATAGATATGAGAAGAATTTACAAGATGTCCAAAAAGATCTTGCTAATAAAGGTCTTTCACTCTCCCACATTCCTGGTGTGAATGCTAAATCAATTCTTTCTGTCAAGCTTTTCTCCAATCAAAATTGTGATGATCAATCAATCATAATTTCTCTAGGTCAACTTCTCGCAGGTCTCCCTATTCCTATTTATAACCCATACATTCCTTTATTTTATGAAATTCTCGCTCATCCAAAATTTTCGCGAGCCATTTTCCAATTAAGTGGGGATTGCATCCGTCTGATGCTAGAGTTCGTTAACCGTGGTGCTGGTAGAGGATCTCTTTACTCCACAGAACTTAGAGGTATGTTTCTCTCCTTTAACTCGTTTTATATTTCTTTATTGATTTTTAGTATTCTGTTCGCTAACTCTTGCGACATTTCGCAGATCCAAGAACTAAACGATAGTTAGAATAGGACTGGGAAATCTAGTACTCTATTAGCTCTTCGCTCATACACAGATGAGGTAAGAAACTTTCTCTTATGACTTTAAATAGTATTGTTACTTCCATGCTTCCATTTCTTATTTCTATCTGTGTGTGAAGGTTATTGCTGAAGTAGAAGAATCAGTTGATGCTGCGAAGATTGGTGATAAGGGTAAAGGTATTCTTCGCAGGGAAAAATCAAGTGGTCCTCCTCCAAAGAAAATAAAATTTCGTTCTCCTTCTCCTTCAAATGCTCTTCCTAACGAAAGTTCTGAAAATGATAAGGGTGATGAGGATAACGATGATCTTGCTGCACCTGAAGATTCTCCACCTGAATCTTCTATGGCTAAGCTTTCTGGCCTCTTTTCTGATTCTCTACAAGGGATGGGAGATAATTAATTCGCAAATACCTGCAAAGCTCTCGCTACTATTTGTGATGTCCCTTTGCTGGATGGCGATAATTCTCTTAGCGGAGTTTCTAGATCCGTGACTCCCGACTTTTTGCATTCTCTCAATAGTCTGGTATACTTTTATCTTTTTATTTTTTCATTGCTATAACTCAAAATCTCTTTGTATATTAATATTTTTTATTTCTTTTCGAAGGCTGGAAAAGCTTCTTTTGCTAT
>NW_020624517.1:0-663 GCF_003573695.1 Papaver somniferum | reverse complement strand
AACGAGCTCGGAGTTCTATCAAGAGGGGGTGATAAGAACGAAGTTCATCGCGAGAGTTGCGCCCGTCGTGATGAGGGTAATTTTCACTTCAATTAAAATTGCTTTCGATTGTTAAATTTGTATTATTTGTTACAGTAGCAAGTAAGTAAACTGAATTCAAACATTTTTTTTATCTATAAACATTTTTTGCCCCATACTCGTCTGATAATGTAGAAAACTTTTTTTTCAGAAAATGGGCCATATAGCCCAAATTGCAAGTTTTTTGGGCTAGTAAGACAGTTAGGATTCAGCCTGGATCAAATAGACAGAAAAATCTTTTTAATTGAAACTGACCCAATTACCCATACCTTTCTTCTTCCTCTCTGGATATATCGATCTCCCACGCCAGATCTCCACCATTTTCATTCTTTCTTCTTCTGCTCTCGATCTTCTGTTTCTCCACCACCACCGTTTCAGTCATGGTTGTTGTTACTTCCGTGAGATCGAGAATTGAGAGATTTGATGTGCAGAGAAGATGGTGGTCGACGTGATGGGTATGATGGCTAAGATTTCACTTTCACCACCACAAATATCAACATCAACATATTTCAATCTGATTCCACCACCTTAAAAACATCTCGTGCCCTAATTTCATCATTAATTTCATAAGGAGAAGAATTGAAT
>NW_020624516.1:0-1241 GCF_003573695.1 Papaver somniferum | reverse complement strand
AAAAATGAGCATACAGAGCACAACCTGATCTAAAGTTTCTCTTAAGACAACTGGATTTAGCTGAGGTGCCCACTTGGGCTTCATATGAATGTATTGACAAACATATTCATCCGAAAAACGGGTTTCTAATATATGTATTTTCTCCTGGACAGTATCAGGAGAATCGGGTTGTGTATTCTGAATAGAATCAAGTGAAACCTCAAATGCACTAGGATCAAGACCCAAGTTAGGCACTTCTGATGGGGATAATTAATGATCACTATCCCCAAACTTAGAATTTTGGGTGCCTCCACATAGACGAGTCACAATATTCCTAATTTCTAGACCATCGGGTTCTTGAAAAAGGTCAATTGCTTTCTCTAAGTTATAATCAGGTGGTTCATGCTCTACTTGCTTCGTATCTGGTATGGTCCACTCTAAAGCTTCCTTATTTTCTTGAGGCACGGTCTCTGGCCTATTCTCCTGATCACTATCCAAATCGGAAGCTATAATCACAGGAAAAGACTCGGGTGTGCCTAAAAGTGCATATTTAGGGTCCACTTTAGGAATCCCTTTTAAACAAGGTATTAAGTAGACTCAAAAGCTAGTAATGGTTCGAACCTAGCATTCCATATATCAATATCTAACATAGGAATAGAATCCAACAGAGCATTTACTTGTTCAATGTTGCTATCATCGTCGAAATCCAAGCTAAAATGGGATAGACAACTTTCTAACGGATCTTCCGAAACGATGTTTGGTAATGACTCCTGAACTAAGGTTCCTATCATGTTCACCTCTTCAATACATGTATTATCTAGCTCAGAATGTAGCTTATTTAAATTAAAAATATTCAGCTCCATAGTCATATTACCAAAAGATAGATTCATGATACCATTTCGACAGTTTATGATCGCATTAGACGTATCTAAGAATGGGCGACCTAAAATCACAAGTATCTGGTTCTATGGGTCGGGGACATGTTGGGTATCTAGGACCACGAAATTGATAAATAAACTTGTAGACCTCAATAAGAACATCCTCTATCACACCACGAGGAATTTTAATGGACCTATCAGCTAACTGAAGTGTTATCTTGGTAGGTTTCAATTCACCAAGTCCTAGCTTTAAGTAAACATGGTATGGCAGTAAATTCACACTGGCTCCTAAGTCAAGTAAAGATTTTTCTACCCGGTATTTTCCCATTGTGCAAGCAATGTTAGGGGCACCTGGGTCTTTATACTTAGGAGTTGTGGTGTTCT
>NW_020624515.1:0-482 GCF_003573695.1 Papaver somniferum | reverse complement strand
TGAAAGCACAATTGAACAGTAGGCCTTTGACTGCTACATAATTTTGCTTACACAATTAACAAAATTAGCATACTAAAAATAATGTAAAAAACTTGAATTTAGTCTATGCCGAGTGCTCAGCCATAAATTTGCTTGTCTTGGTGGCTTCCCATGTTCTTATTCATTATCCAAATGTTCACCATAGCTTTTCTCAAAAGCATCCCAAGAAGCAAAACTCTTAGGAGGATGATCATCTTCAACATGGATCATTTTCTTAATATGAACTAATTACCATTCTTCATCGACATACTCTTCTAGTATCTCACAAATGCTTTCCACAAAGTCATCCCATGAATCAAAGCCCTTCGGAGGAGGAGGATCATTAATAACAAGACCATTGGCAGGAACAACACATTTCTCATTAGAACTCATCCTCTTAATTCCTTTGTTCTTTTACTTATGAACGAGGTATCTAATTTCTTATTTCTAGGATCCAAATCTAG
>NW_020624514.1:0-411 GCF_003573695.1 Papaver somniferum | reverse complement strand
CCAACACAAAAAGAAAGAATTCGTAAAAATGTTGAATTTTATATACGTTAACTCAAAAAAGTCTACACATTTCATTATAAGTCGGAAATTGATTTTTGAGACTAAATTGTAAACTAGATAAACTCATCTTTAACAGAAAAAGTTTGAAAAATGTATTGTAATTACAATTAATATGTTCTAAGGCAATACGTCTAGTAAAAATTGCATTTCTATGTGAGTTGATTCAAGTAAATATGAAGGAAGTCTAATTTCACAATAGAAGAAGGATGAAAGACCATGCTGAACTAATCAAAATCCTAACAAATTTCATCTATCTTGAATCAGATAGAAAGACAAATCCAACACAAAAAGAAAGAGTTCATAAAAATGTTGAATTTTATATACGTTAACTCAAAAAAGTCTACACATTTC
>NW_020624513.1:0-288 GCF_003573695.1 Papaver somniferum | reverse complement strand
TCATCTTTAACAGAAAAAGTTTGAAAAATGTATTGTAATTACAATTAATATATTCTAAGGCAATACGTCTAGTAAAAATTGCATTTCTATGTACGTTGATTCAAGAAAATAAGAAGGAAGTCAAATTTCACAATAAAAGAAAGATGAAGGACCATGCAGAACTAATCCAAAACCTAACAAATTTCATCTATCTTGAATCAAATAGAAAGACAAAGCAAACACAAAAATAAAAAGTTCATGAAAATGTTGAATTTTATATACGTTAACTCAAAAAAGTCTACACATTTC
>NW_020624512.1:0-640 GCF_003573695.1 Papaver somniferum | reverse complement strand
CATTGCTGCTCCCTTGCCTTAGGCTAACTGCCTTTGTGCCTCATTGCCACTGATTTTTGCTTCTTTCCCATGATCATTGTTAGTTTGTTTCACTACCATCTTCATTGCTTTGTAAATATCACAGTTTCACTGCCACTATTTGCTCTTTCTTCTCTTTTGTTTCTCCTGTTCTTGTTACTGCATTCACTGCATAGTGCTCTGCTGCCTTGTTCTCCCCCTGCTGCTGTGCACTTGCCCTTTGCACTGCTGCTGCTCTCCCTTTCCCTGCTGAGCATCTGCTGCTATGCACTGCTTCTGCTGCTGCTGTGCACTGCTTCTGCTACTGCTGAAGCCCAGATTCATAAAAAAAGCCCACTGTGGACTTAATAAAAGCCCAGGTTCAAGGCCCAGCCACAGTTCAGGTTAAAGTCTAAGGCCCAATTCACTGTTACTAAGCCCAGTTCACTGTTAGCCCAAAGCCCAGTGCAACTCAAAAGACCAAAAGCCCATAAGTTCACAGTCAATCCAAAAGCCCACTGAGCCCAAAACCATTTCATTGTTACAAAAACCCACTAAGCCCAAAGCACAATTAGAAGCCCAATAGCAAATTTAGAGCCCAAATAGCTAGAAACTCCAAACACCCCCAGTCTCTGTGGATCGA
>NW_020624511.1:0-278 GCF_003573695.1 Papaver somniferum | reverse complement strand
GGTTTCAAGGTTGTAAGTATGAAAGAGGACTTACAAAGTAAGGATGTCGGCATACTTTGAACACGTACAGTAATGTTTATCTTTTATTGTTCAAAGTTATTCCTTAATAGCTACAGGAAGAAAATCCCGGGATCAAAATATTAATAAGTTAAGAATCTTTTAATTAAGGTTGTTAATTTTATTTTAGGAAAATGATAATTAGTAATGTGCATTTACTAGTTGAGATTTTCCAAAGAGATTTTCGGTCATTATTTTGGACAGAGCATTTCCAGGAATTA
>NW_020624510.1:0-326 GCF_003573695.1 Papaver somniferum | reverse complement strand
ACCCAGTTTCTTTCTCGAAGTTTACTAATTTAGGGTTTGCTGAGCGTTTCCGAGAATATACGATGCAATCTTACCCGTAAATGATTGGATTCGTCATTCTTACGAAGTTTCAGACTTATTCTCGAGTTCGGGTTTCGATCTCGGACCTAGATTCTTTCTCGAAGTTGACTAATTTAGGGTTGCTGAGCGTTTATGAGAATCTACGGTGGAATTTTACCCGTAAAATGTTGGATTCGCCATTCTTACGAAGTTTCAGACTTATTCTCGAGTCCAGGTTTCGATCTCGGACCCAGTTTCTTTCTCGAAGTGGACTAATTTTGGGTTTG
>NW_020624509.1:0-652 GCF_003573695.1 Papaver somniferum | reverse complement strand
CAACATGGATTACCGTCAGGGACGGTGGGAAACTGGAAGATGTTCCACACAGTACCGTGCTAAAATCTTGTCATTACGATGACATCTTCAACCTTTTGAACTTTAGGGATTCTTGGGTGGTGGTATGGGACGCCATTCAGGATGCCTGGTCGATATATCCTCTTTGCACTATCTAATTGCGATTCTTGGTATTGTTGTGGATACTTTTGGATGCATGGGCAGGTGGTACGGGACATGTGTTTGATCCCTTTAGAGTAGGGAAGGGTACGTAGCAGCCGCAATGAGTTGCAGCATTGCCAGTCCGGCATTTTGTCGCTCATATCATCTAACTGTGAGATGATTGCGACATTCTGTCCTCTCATATTATCTGGCTCAACGTAAGATATGATTTTGGCCAAACTTGATGAGGCAAGTTGCATTCCATTCACTCAATACTCATACTTCCTATCAAGGCGTTCGACATAGGCTAAAAACCCGAGTGTCGTAATTTGGCTCAAGAAGAGTGCATTTCGATTGAAAACGACCCAAAGATCAAGACATGTCGATCTATAGATCCACATGGTCACCACAATTTAACCAAATTCCATCCTTTAGGGCCTCAAATGGCCGTTTTAGGAAAGTTTTTGGTTTACTTAATAAAACCCTTCGCAGA
>NW_020624508.1:0-371 GCF_003573695.1 Papaver somniferum | reverse complement strand
ATGAAAGACCATGCAGAACTAATCCAAATCCTAACAATTTCATGTATCTTGAATCAAATAGAAAGACAAAGCCAACATAAAAAGAAAGAGTTCATAAAAATGTTGAATTTTATATACGTTAACTCAAAAAAGTATACACATTTCTTTATAAGTTGGAAATTGATTTTTGAGACTAAATTGTAAACTAGATAAACTCATCTTTAACAGAAAAAGTTTGAAAAATGTATTGTAATTACAATTAATATGTTCTAAGACAATACGTCTAGTAAAAATTGCATTTCTATGTACGTTCATTCAAGAATATATGAAGGAAGTCAAATTTCACAATAGAAGATATTTGAAAGACCATGCAGAACTAATCCAAATCCTAA
>NW_020624507.1:0-626 GCF_003573695.1 Papaver somniferum | reverse complement strand
ATTGTAAACTAGATAGACTCATCTTTAACAGAAAAAGTTTGAAAAATGTATTGTAATTACAATTAATACGTTCTAAGGCAATACGTCTAGTAAAAATTGCATTTCTATGTACGTTGATTCAAGAAAATATGAAAGAAGTCAAATTTCACAATAGAAAGACCATGCAGAACTAATCCAAATCCTAAGAAATTTCATCTATCTTGAATCAAATAGAAATACAAAGCCAACACAAAAAGAAAGAGTTCATAAAAAGGTTGAATTTTATATACGTTAACTCAAAAAAGTCTACCCACTTCGTTATAAGTGGGAAATTGATTTCTGAGACTAAATTGTAAACTAGATAGACTCATCTTTAACATAAAAAGTTTGAAAAATGTATTGTAATTACAATTAATATGTTCTAAGGCAATACGTCTAGTAAAAATTGCATTTCTATGTACGTTGATTCAAGAAAATATGAAGCAAGTCAAATTTCACAATAGAAGAAGGATGAAAGACCATGCAGAACTAATCCAAATCCTAACAAATTTCATCTATCTTGAATCAAATAGAAAGACAAATCCAACACAAAAAGAAAGAGTTCAAAAAATGTTGATTTTAATATACGTTAACTCAAAAAAGTCTAT
>NW_020624506.1:0-806 GCF_003573695.1 Papaver somniferum | reverse complement strand
TTTTGGGAGATTCACTATATGTGGGAGTCCCGAACTCAATCTTGGAAGTCTGGGTGTTTGCTTGGCACGCATTGCTTATGAAGATTGATTAATCGACGATGAAATTTTTTCGAATCGACGATTAACGTCGATGTTGACAAAGAAGAGGAAAAGAGGAGAAGAAGAAGAAGATGAAGAAAACAATAATCAGTTTTGAAACTGATTTTAAGTTTTTTATTAAGGTTTTAATTAGGATTTAATTAGTGGGTTAGATTAGTGGGTTATTAGGGTTAGTTATAACCTTAATTAGAATAATGGAAGATTAGTCTTCCCTAATCTTTTAGGACACCCCTTATAATGTAGGGTGGACATTTGTATCACAAAGTAGTTCCCACTTTTTTGAGTAGTCCCCAAAAAAATCGTTCATTTCAAAACGGAGAGAAGCTTGTTAATTCTCATAGTACCCTGCTTCACAAAGGCTAACCGAAGAAATTTGACTTGCCTAACAAATTAGCATCAAGTACATCTCCCCCTAACGAACTCCAAATGGATAGGAAGGAAGTGACAAATTCAAAAAGGTAGAGACGCATTTCAGATGTCCATCGTTGTCTGATAGCATAAGCGAACAACAAAGATTTGCATTTCACATGAAACACGCGTTTTTTCTCTATTTAACTGGTCTTGTTTTTTGAACATAGAAATTATTGGGCCGATCGACCGGAAGGCCCGTAAGAGGGAGTCCCGGAAATTGATTTTGGTGGTAGTCTTTGGGCCATGAAAAGTCCAAAATACCCTTAAATTTAAAAATCAATTCCTTCACTATCCTC
>NW_020624505.1:0-441 GCF_003573695.1 Papaver somniferum | reverse complement strand
TTTAGGATGCGTATGGCCAAAACCTTTGATATTGAATCTCCAGGTGGGGTAGGCTCGAGAGAAAGAGTTGAGGCGAGAACGGCCATACTATAGATGTAAGGCCTTGCCATTATTAGGAAGAGCATCCACTGGAATTCTAGAATTTACAGAAGCTGGCAATTCGAAGGTCATGGCAGGTAAAGTCCATTGAAGAATGTACTTGGTCGTAAGAGCAGCGGGCCTCTTTCCTAGCTACAGATTTGTCAAGTTCGGGGAACTCTGACATTGAAAGGAGCTCTGATACGGAGAAGGGGACTGGGTCCAATCTGAATGGCATAGCTCTTGCTTCACTTTAATAAGTCTATTGATCAAAGGAATCACGTAAAGATTCAATGGTCGATAAGGGGATAGCCCGGGGATTTCACTTCCAGCTTTTAAAGAATGGGTAGATATTATCATTTC
>NW_020624504.1:0-673 GCF_003573695.1 Papaver somniferum | reverse complement strand
AAAATGTTGAATTTTATATACGTTGACTCAAAAAAGTCCACACACTTCGTTATAAGTCTGAAATTGATTTCTGACTCTAAATTGTAAACTAGATAAACTCATCTTTAACAGAAAAAGTTTGAAAAATGTATTGTAGTCACAACTAATATGTTCTAAGGCATTACGTCTATATACGTTGATTCAAGAAAATATGAAGGAAGTCAAATTTCACAATAGAAGAAGGATGAAAGACCTTGCATAACTAATCCAAATCCTAAAAAATTTCATCTATCTTGAATTAAATAGAAAGACACAGCCAACACAAATGAAAGAGTTCATAAAATTTTGAATTTTATATACGTTAACTCAAAAAAGTCTACAAGTAAGAAATTGATTTCTGAGACTAAATCGTAAACTAGATAAACTCATCTTTAACAGAAAAAGTTTGAAAAGTGTATTGTAATCACAAATAATATGTTCTAAAGCATTACGTCTAGTAAAAATTTCATTTCTATGTACGTTGATTCAAGAAAAATATGAAGAAAGGCAAATTTCACAATAGAAGAAGGATGAAAGACCAAGAAGAACTAACCCAAATCCAAACAAACTTTCTTGAATCAAATACAAAGACAAAGCCAACACAAATAGAAAGAGTTCATAAAAATATTGAATTTTATATACCTTAACTCAAAAA
>NW_020624503.1:0-673 GCF_003573695.1 Papaver somniferum | reverse complement strand
AAAATGTTGAATTTTATATACGTTGACTCAAAAAAGTCCACACACTTCGTTATAAGTCTGAAATTGATTTCTGACTCTAAATTGTAAACTAGATAAACTCATCTTTAACAGAAAAAGTTTGAAAAATGTATTGTAGTCACAACTAATATGTTCTAAGGCATTACGTCTATATACGTTGATTCAAGAAAATATGAAGGAAGTCAAATTTCACAATAGAAGAAGGATGAAAGACCTTGCATAACTAATCCAAATCCTAAGAAATTTCATCTATCTTGAATTAAATAGAAAGACACAGCCAACACAAATGAAAGAGTTCATAAAATTTTGAATTTTATATACGTTAACTCAAAAAAGTCTACAAGTCAGAAATTGATTTCTGAGACTAAATCGTAAACTAGATAAACTCATCTTTAACAGAAAAAGTTTGAAAAGTGTATTGTAATCACAAATAATATGTTCTAAAGCATTACGTCTAGTAAAAATTTCATTTCTATGTACGTTGATTCAAGAAAAATATGAAGAAAGGCAAATTTCACAATAGAAGAAGGATGAAAGACCAAGAAGAACTAACCCAAATCCAAACAAACTTTCTTGAATCAAATACAAAGACAAAGCCAACACAAATAGAAAGAGTTCATAAAAATATTGAATTTTATATACCTTAACTCAAAAA
>NW_020624502.1:0-454 GCF_003573695.1 Papaver somniferum | reverse complement strand
ACAAATCTTGTTTATGAGGCCTAGATTTCAAAATTTTGCTAAAATATCAAGATCATCTGGGTCTATAGATCAACATGTCCTGATCATTAGCATGTTTCCAATAAAAATAGAAACCTGTTGAGCTAAATTATAGCGTTCGAGTCTTTTCGAGGGTGTATTATTCGAATGTACACTCGAAAATGCTGTAAGTAGAAAATTTGTGTTTACGAGGCCTAGTCTTCAAAACTTGGCTAAAATATCAAGATCATGTGGGTCAATAGACCAAGAATTCCTGATAATTAGCATTTTTTTCAATCAAAATAGACACCTCTTGAGCTAAATTATTGCGTTCGAGCCTTTTCGAGTGTGTATTTTTCGAATGTACACTCGAAACTGATCTAAGTAGACAAATCTTGTTTATGAGGCCTAGATTTCAAAATTTTGCTAAAATATCAAGATCATCTGGGTCTATAGA
>NW_020624501.1:0-767 GCF_003573695.1 Papaver somniferum | reverse complement strand
AGAGGATTCCCAGACGGTGGGGGCCGAGGCAACGTTCTAGGATATGGGGTTAAAATATTTACACACCCATTCCGTCGACCCGTTGCCTTAAGATTGGTTGGGTATCTCTTTCTGCTGGGTGCATTCCCCCTGGTCTTACACTTCTGGACACTGATGGGGGAGCCCTGACAGATTGTAGATTAAATACTTTCCCCAATATTGTCGATAGATTTCGTTGACTTGATAATTTGAAAGCTTGTTTGATTGATAGGTTGAGGCCTGCAATTCCTCTTCCAAAGATAGAAACATGTGGAGCGGTCAGGCTCCCTTCTTCTTCTGGTACACTCCAAGCAGATGCAAGCCTGCGTTGCTCCTATGGGAAGTATGGTTTGAGCCACTTAGCATTCCAAGGATGCCGGAGGACCTCTCCTTTTAGATTACGAAGGTAGTAGGAACCGCTACCCGCAACATCGTGTATTATAAAAGGTCCTCCCCACGTAGGTGCTAATTTTCCCCATCTTTTTTCTTGCTGATACCGTGGGATTGTTCTCAACACATATTTCCCTTCTACAAAATTCCGAAGCTTTACCTTTTTGTTGTACTCCCTTGCTAGTCTTCGTAGATAATTTTCCATCTTTTGTAATGCTGCTTCCCTTCTTCCTTCCAAGTCGTCCAATCTTTCTAACATCATATCTGTCGTGAGGTTTTTCTCCCAAGCTTCGGTCTTCGTGGTTGGCATGAGGATTTCCGTAGGGATGACTGCTTCATCTCCATAAGTTAGAAGAAAC
>NW_020624500.1:0-415 GCF_003573695.1 Papaver somniferum | reverse complement strand
TAGATTATTAGTTGTTATTAAAGAATATGTTTATACCGTTCTAGAATGAACATATCCGGTGGAGATTATGATTTTATTCTCTAAACCCTACACAGAAATTTGAGAAAATTATGGGTTGTTTAATATTACAGTATCACGAACATACGACAAGATGTTTGGCATTTACCATAACATATGGTGTGAAATGTCAGGAAACTTAGATTACGCAGAGTATTCGATGAATCTCGTACTAACTGAGGTATTTTCTTTATCTACATCTTAAATCAAGTCTACTGTGTTTGATGTGTATTATAAAATGCCGGTTGTTTTCTAATTTAATTTTTGTGTTGAAATTTCAAAAGGAGACTAATGTAAACCAGCATAGGATTTCTATGCAAAAAATTGCAAAGTTTTTACATAGATAAATAAGGGAGAC
>NW_020624499.1:0-463 GCF_003573695.1 Papaver somniferum | reverse complement strand
GAAGTTTCAGACTTATTCTCGAGTCCAGGTTTAGATCTCGGACCCAACTTCTTTCTCGAAGTTGATTAATTTAGGGTTTGTTGAGCGTTTCTGAGAATATACGATGGAATCTTACCCGTAAATGGTTGTATTCGTCGTTCTTACAAAGTTTCAGACTTATTCTCAAGTCCAGGTTTCGATCTCGGACCCATTTTCTTTCTCGAAGTGGACTAATTTAGGGTTGCTGAGCGTTTATGAGAATATGCGATGGAATCTTACCCGTAAATGGTTGGATTCGTCGTTCTTACGAAGTTTCAGACTTATTCTCGAGTCCAGGTTTCGATCTCAGACGCAGTTTCTTTCACGAAGGTGATTAATTTAGGGTTTGTTGTGCATTTCTGAGAATATACGATGGAATCTTACCCATATATGGTTGGATTCGTCGTTCTTACGAAGTTTCAGACTTATTCTCGAGTCCAGGTTT
>NW_020624498.1:0-849 GCF_003573695.1 Papaver somniferum | reverse complement strand
GATTTTCTCAGGTAAATTTAGTTCTGATTTCCAAGTTGGTCATGCTATTATCAATGATGTAAAAATCAAGGTTATGTCTATGACAGGGAAATCAAGGGACAGTCCTACTGCTAGAACCTTTGTGGAAAGATGGGGGTTAAGTTGTAGCTTTATCTCTATTACTGTTCAGTACTGCACTTGGCTTGGTCCTGACACTGATGAAATTATGATCAATACCGATGGATCAAAGAAAGACTATTTAGGAGGTTGGGTAACTATTCTTAGGAATAGTGCTGGTGAGCTTGTTTCTGCAGCAAAAGCGGGTGGCCCTCCCATTTATGCAACAACTCATGAATTACAAGGGGTTGAAATGGGACTAACTTTTGCAAAAACATGGGGTTTTAAAAAGGCTCATTTGGCCATTGATTCAATGATAGTCTATTACATATTGATAAATAACGAGGAAAAACCACCTTGGAAGCTATTTCAAATTTGGCGCAGAGTAAATTTACTTAAAGATTTCTTTGAAGTCTTAAAGATTTCTCATGTTTTTCTAGAGACTAATAGAGCTGCTGACCTATTGGCGGATTACCATCCTCCTATCAAATGGATGGATGTGAGAACTGAGGATTTCTCTGCTGAGCTTCAACAGATTATTAAAAAAGATAAGGAGGGGACACGGTATAGGCATAGTTAGTTAGTTTTTGTTTTTTTTGGTTCTTTTCTTTGCTGAGCTTCAACAGATTATGACCGAAAGAGGGTAAAAACAAATGAAACATGCGTGTGGACCGACGGTCAGTCCCACACCACTTTTTTTTTTTTTTTGTTAATTTTATATATTTTATTTTCTTGACCAGGGATTTCCTCTTT
>NW_020624497.1:0-1736 GCF_003573695.1 Papaver somniferum | reverse complement strand
TATTCTTCATGGTTTCAAAACACAGACTGCTGTAGCTGGATCGGAATCACATGCGATGACAAAACCAACCGTGTAGTCGAAATCATCCTCTTTATAGAAGAAATCTCTGGCCAAATTCCACCCTCTGTAGGTGACCTTTCTCACCTCATAGGTTTAACTTTCAGGCACTTCAAAAATATCACTGGTTCAATCCCACAATCCATCACAAAGTTAAAGCATCTGGTATTGCTGGATCTCAGTGATTTGAGTCTGTCAGGGCCGGTTCCCAACTTCCTTAACCAACTCACTCTTCTCGACAGACTCGTTCTCTCAGACAATCAATTCTCTGGTTCCGTTCCACCCAATCTCTCAGACCTTAAAGATATTAGAAACATTTATCTCGACGGGAACAAACTCACCGGTTCAATCCCGGAGTCTTATGGGAAATTCACTGGTACTGCACCTGCGCTTTACTTGGCTCGCAATAAACTCACTGGTCCGATTCCAAAATCTTTTGGAGCTTTGGCATATCCCTATATTGACTTGTCAAGGAACAAACTTACAGGGGATGCATCCATGCTTATTAAACCCAACCATGATTTCACAACATTCATCGACCTGTCGAGGAACCAGTTTGAGTTTGATCTATCAAAGGTAAAGTTTCCAAAGAACTTAAATTGGTTTGATATATCACATAACAAAATATTTGGTGCAATCCCTGATGAGATTAAGAATTTGGAAAGTTTGAATCAGTTGAAGCTAGGTTACAACAGGTTATGTGGTAAGATACCAACTGGAGGCATCATGAAGCGTTTCAAAAGCACTTCTTTTTTTCATAATAAGTGTCTGTGCGGGTCACCATTGAAAATCAGTTGTAAGAAAAAGTAATGGAGTAACATTATGATCAAGGTCTTGTAATAACATTTGGGTCTGGAAACGTGAAATCTTGGATTCTTATATCTTAGTATATGTAATATCTATCTCCTATTTATGGATTAATCTGGTACTGTATGCTCTGTCAGAAATCTAATTTTTTTCATTATAACATTATTCAACAAGAGCTAGCTCAGATTTAGAACAGAGTAAAGTTGATTCTAGTTTCAGTGAGTCTTACATTGCCACCTTCCTTGATAGTAACCAGGGTTTTACACACATGGTTCCTTTAGCTTCAGGAAATGAAAGCATACAAGTGTTTGAAACAGTTGCTTACACATGTAATATGATGTCAGACACAATGAAAACTGATTGATGCTTTCAGACACAATGAAAACTGATTGTTTCATGTTTTCAAATTGAAGTAAGAAGCACCAAAGTAATACAATACTACATGTTGTACTTTCAAACAGACAGACATATCCATAAAGGCGACTAGCACTACAAGAAAAGTTGGATTAAGCGACCAGTCATTTTTGGTTGGAAAAGCCCATATTGAGTCGCTCTAACCCTTAAAGCGACTTAATTTGGCTCTCGCTCTCGAGTTGCAAAAGGTGGGATTTCTACAAGTCTAGAGCAGCTAGGCAATCGCTTTAGTAATCAAGCAATTATCACATAGCGTCTTTTTTCTTAATTGCTTCATGGCTAGACCGACCTTCCTAGAGCAAGCAAAATAGTGATCGCTTTAAAGCTAGACCAACCAAAATACAACAAGCAAAATAATGATCGCTTTAAAGCTAGACCAACCAAAATACAACAAGTGAAACACTGATCGCTTCATAGATAGACCAACCATATTAGAACAAGTGAACCTGAAGTTTGGT
>NW_020624496.1:0-330 GCF_003573695.1 Papaver somniferum | reverse complement strand
GTTTTCGCCTGAGATAAAAAATCCCTGTGTTTTGAAAATCCAGTTACTCCAGAGTGATCTTTTTGTAAATGGTGTGGATGGTTATTGCTAATGGTACTTGTTTGCACCCAAAATTATTTTTGGGCACGAAACACGATTGAATCGATTATTTGATGTGTATTTTTGGGTTAGGAGATGAATTGAAGAAAAAATAAAGTGGCACAGGTTTAACGTGGTTCGGAATGGTTGCCTACATCCACGGAGGAATCCCCAAAGAGAGTAGTATTTTATTGATATTTAGAATTACAATGTTCTTTTTCTGTACTGGCCCCCCACCCCCTAAATGATTTC
>NW_020624495.1:0-642 GCF_003573695.1 Papaver somniferum | reverse complement strand
TGTTTTTGGATTGAGTTGAATATTTGGTTGCACGGATGATTAAACTGGGATGAAACTAGTTTCATCCTGTAGATTGAGTGTAATTTGGTTTAATCCACGTTTATATAGGATGATACTGATTTCATTCATGTTTAAGTTTGGGATGCATTTGGTTTTAACCATTTTTAAACCAGGATGAAACTGATTTCATTCTGTTTTGGATTGGGATGAAACTGGTTTCATCCTGTTTTAGATTGATGCGAATTTGATTTCGCTCATGTTTAAACTATGATGAAATCAGTTTTCATCCTGTTTTAGATTGATTCGAATGGTTATCCAGCCGCACTTTTGCATTGTCATCTATAAAAAAAATATACATTCATTTTGACGAATGCTTGACTAGTAATTAAATGTACATATAATCGATCCCCTGTCTGGCATTTAGTATATATATGCATTGAATTTTTTTTCCAGAACGTTGCAGTAGTAGGCCTAACGCACATGCACCAAGCTATGCAATCAAAATGACTATCAATTTGCGGTTGCTAAATAAAGCAAAATATTCTCTTTTATTTATCTCTTGTCGTGGTTGTCATATGTTTAAAACTAGGTTGATAATGATTTCTTTATGTTATAAATTGTATTGAATTTTCCTTAGCCTAT
>NW_020624494.1:0-598 GCF_003573695.1 Papaver somniferum | reverse complement strand
AGTTTCATCCAATCTGATATATTTCACACCTCAAATCACGCCTGGACCAGAACATCGGGTCTGTGTATGGTAATCTTGCAACATGAGTTCAGTAATAGGTTGCGGTTTCATCCAATCTGATATATTTCACACCTCAAATCACACCTGGACTAGAACATCGGGTCTGTATATGGTAATCTTGTAACCTGAGTTCAGTAATAGGTCGAAGTTTCATCCAATCTGATATATTTCACACCTCAAATCCCACCTGGAAGAGAATATCAGGTCTGTACATGGTAATCTTGCAACATGAGTTCAGTAATAGGTTGAAGTTTCATCCAATCTGATATATTTCACACCTCAAACCGCACCTGGACGAGAACATCGGGTATGTATATGGTAATCTTGCAACATGATTTCAGTAATAGGTTGTAGTTTCATCCAATCTGATATATTTCACACCTCAAATCCCACTTGGACGAGAACATCGAATTTGTATATGGTAATCTTGCAACCTGAGTTCAGTAATAGGTTGCAGTTTCATCCAATCTCATATATTTCACACCTCAAATCCTACCCGGACGAGAACATAGGGTATGTATACGGTAATCTTGCAACC
>NW_020624493.1:0-613 GCF_003573695.1 Papaver somniferum | reverse complement strand
TACTTAAAAGAAAGTTGAATCCTAATGGTTCAGTAGACAAACACAAAACTAGGTTGGTGGCTAAAGGATTTAGACAAAGAGAATATGTAGATTTCTTTGATACTTATTCTCCTGTTACAATATTGACTTTTATTCGTGTTTTGATTGCTGCTGCTGTGCATAATCTAGTTGTTCATAAAATGGATGTTAAAACAGTTTTTTTAAATGGTGAATTAGAAGAATAAATTTACATGGAACAACCTGAAGTTTTTGTTGTTCCTGGTCAAGAACATAAAGTGTATAAGTCACTGTATGGTCTGAAACAAGCTCCTAAACAATGGCATCAAAAATTTGATAATTTGATGATTTCACATGGTTTCAGAATTAATGAAAGTGAAAACTGCATATACTATAAGTTTGAAAACAATACATGCATCATGATTTGTTTGTATGTGGATGATTTGCTGATTTTTGGTTCAAATCATTCTGTGGTTGAAGAAACTAATAATATGCTTAAGTCTAACTTTGAAATGAAAGATTTGGGTGAAGCTAGTGTAATTCCGGGAATTAAGATTACTGGAACTAATGATGGTATTTATTTGGATCAGTCTCATTATATTGAAAAGATTATAAA
>NW_020624492.1:0-299 GCF_003573695.1 Papaver somniferum | reverse complement strand
TCATCTTTAACAGAAAAAGTTTGAAAAATGTATTGTAATTACAATTAATATGTTTTAAGGCAATACGTGTAGTAAAAATTGCATTTCTATGTACGTTGATTCAAGAAAATATGAAGGAAGTCGGATTTCACAATAGAAGAAGAATGAAAGACCATGCAGAACTAATCCAAATCCTAGCAAATTTCATCTATAGAAAGACAAAGCCAACACAAAAAGAAAGAGTTCATAAAAATGTTGAATTTTATATACGTTAACTCAAAAAAGTCTACACATTTCGTTATAAGTCGAAAATTGATTTC
>NW_020624491.1:0-764 GCF_003573695.1 Papaver somniferum | reverse complement strand
TGTTGAATTTTTTATACATTAACTCAAAAAAGTCTATACTCTTTGTTATAAGTCGGAAGTTGATTTCTGAGATTAAATTGTAAACAAGATAAACTCATCTTTAAGAAAAAAAAGTTTGAAAAATATATTGTAATCACAATTAATATGTTCTAAGCCATTACGTCTAGTAAAAATTGCATTTCTGTGTACGTTGATTCAAGAAAATATGAAGGAAGTCAAATTTCACAATATAAGAAGGATGAAAGACCAGCCAGAACTAATCCAAATTCAAACAAATTTCATCTATTTGAATCAAATAGAAAGACAAAGCCAACACAAAAAGAAAGAGTTCATAAAAATGTTGAGTTTTAAATACGTTAACTCAAATAAGTCTACACACTTTGTTATAAGTCTAAAACTGATTTCTGAAACTAAATTGTAAACTGGATAAACTCATCTTTAACAGAAAAAGTTTGAAAAATGTATTGTAATCACAATTAATATGTTCTAAGGCAGTACGTCTAGTAAAAATTGCATTTCTATGTACGTTGATTCAAGAATATATGAAGGAAGTCAAATTTCACTATAGAAGAAGGACGAAAGACCAAGCAGTACTAATACAAATCCTAACAAATTCCATCTATCTTGAATCAAGTAGAAAGACAAAACCAACACAAAAAGAAAGAGTTCATAAAAATATTGAATTTTATATAAGTTAACTCAAAAAGGTCTACACACTTCGTGATAAGTCGGAAATTGATTTCTGAGACTAAATTGTATACTAG
>NW_020624490.1:0-961 GCF_003573695.1 Papaver somniferum | reverse complement strand
GCAACATGGTCGACGACCATGCCCTAGTCGTGGCCGGTCCCACACCTTGCAATCATAATCCTTCATAATTATTATTTCTTCCCAACTCGTGAAACTCTCGGGTTTGAGCAAAATTCAGGGTTTCTCCATACTTTGGAGGTTTTCCCAAATTCTGAGTAATCTCACAAAAATAGGGAAAGGGGTGCGGGACCGGGCGACATGGACGGCCGGCCATGCCCTAGACGTGGCCGGTCCCACACCTTACGATCCCTAATTTTCATAAATTTGTAGTTTCTCATCTTGAGGAATCCTCCAGGTTTAACAAAATTCATGGTTTCTCCATACTTTGGAGGTTTTCCCAAACTTTGTGTAATCTCACAAAAAATAGAGAAAGGTGTGCGAGACCGGGCAACATGGACGGCCAGCCATGCCCTAGCCGTGGCCGGTCCCACACCTTACAATCCCTAATTTTCATAAATTTGTATTTTCTCATCTTGAGGAATCCTCCAGTTTTAAAAAAATTCATGGTTTCTCCATATTTTCTCAAATATTGGCAAACCACGAAAAAGCCAAAAGTCAACATGGTCCCATGACCGACTAGGCTACTCACGAAAATATGTATATTAAAATATTTCTATTTTAATATTAACAAAATACGATGAGTTGAGCATACATGCTCATTCCACCAAAAATCAAGGATTTTCAGTAACTCTCCTGAAAATTCACTATGTTGCTCAAACGCACATCAGAAAATACTGAAACTTTCAGTATGGAAAAACGGACATCATGGCAACACGTGCATGCTTCCATGACCGACCAGGTTGTTCCTAGGACTTGCATGAAGCCGGTCTCACACATTTTCGCAATTCTGACCTAATTTGCTCAATTGCTCATACTGGGCCCCCACTTCCTCCAACCAACTGGAGAATCCTCCAAACGACCAAAAATTGGTCACGTGACCACTAGGAGCCGGTCCCATGCC
>NW_020624489.1:0-1349 GCF_003573695.1 Papaver somniferum | reverse complement strand
CATTTTTAAAAATGCTTGAAATGATGAAGAGGTAGTTTGTTTCATGGATCAGGAATAATAAGCTTTGAGCCATTTTCCATTGATGATGTTTCCTTTCTTTCCTCCATTGATTGCTAAAATTTTGTAGTATTCGCTAGACACTGCTTTGATAACAACATACGGTCCTTCCCATTTAGGAGAGAACTTAGGAACAGACATGTCTTGTTGAATGTGCTTTGTCGTCTTTAATACCAAATCTTCTACTTGAAATGTTCGAGGTCTTACCATTTTGTTGTAGGCTCTGGAGATCCTTTGTTTGTAAGCTTCCACATATTTTTCCACCTTGGTTCTCCTTGATTCAAGCATATCTATCTCAGCGATTCTTGATCTGGAGATTTCAGCCTCATCCCATTGTACACCACTGGATGCTGCAATCCTGGCTGAGGGAACTTTGATTTCTACTGGAAGTATGGCGTCGGCTCCATAGACAAGGGAATATGGCGAAGTACCGATCGAGATCCTTGGTGCATTTCTGTAAGCCCATATAGCCATGGGTAATTTCTCATGCCATGATCGAGGATTGTCATGAATCGTCCGACTGATAATCCTGATCAAAGTCTTGTTGGTACTTTCTGCTTGACCATTTCCTTTTGGATAGTAAGGCGTGGAGAAGATTTGCTTGATCCCATATTTATTGAGCAGCTTCTCAACATCTTGATTGGCAAAAGGAGTTCCGTTATCTGTGATGATATGCTTAGGAACTCCGAATCTGCATATTATGTGCTCCTTGATGAAGGCGGCAATCGTAACTCCAGTGGTGCTTCGAAGAGGAGTAGCTTCGACCCACTTGGTGAAGTACTCTGTCACAGTGATGATGTATTCATGTTGTTTTGAAGATGTTGGATTGATGTTCCCAATGATATCTAGTCCCCAGCTGTAGAAAGACCACGAACTATTCACAGAATTCAACGGGAGACAAGGAGTGTGGATGAGATTACCATGGGTTTGGCATTGGTGACACCTCTGAACGTGTGCGGCTGCATCATCTTCCATGGTTGGCCAATAATATTTCTCATGAATTTGAAGAAATAGTTTCCTCTTTCCTTGATGTTCTCCATCATGTACTTCCTTGAGGATTGTAGGTATTTCATGTTCGGTTAAGCACCTCAGTAAATTCCCACCAAAACTTTTGCGGTATAAGATCCCATCGAGATAGACGAATCTCTTAGATTTCTGAATGAGTTTGACTAATTGCTTCTTTTCCAGTGGTAGTTCGTTATCCTGGAGGTATTTTATGTAAGGCTCCTTCCAGTCCCCAATGTGGTGGACTGTCAAAACCTCCAGGTGATGAGGAGGTGTTTTGCAATCAG
>NW_020624488.1:0-258 GCF_003573695.1 Papaver somniferum | reverse complement strand
GGACCAATTTAGGGTTTGTTGAGCGTTTCTGAGAATATACGATGGAATCTTACCCGTAAATGGTTGGATTCGTCGTTCTTAGGAAGTTTCCGACTTATTCTCGAGTACAGGTTTCGATCTCGGACCCAGTTTCTTTCTCGAAGTTGATTAATTTAGGGTTTGTTATGCATTTCTGAGAATAAACGATGGAATCTAACCCGTAAATGGTTGGTTTCGTCGTTCTTACGAAGTTTCAGACTTATTCTCGAGTCCAGGTTT
>NW_020624487.1:527807-533928 GCF_003573695.1 Papaver somniferum | reverse complement strand
TATATGTGGGGAGAAAAGAAGGCGAGAAGAAAATGAGTTGCCTCATAATTGGAAGAAGATTAGCATTTTCTTCGAACTCCCGTACTGGAAAGATCTTCTCTTGCGGCACAATCTTGATGTTATGCATACTGAGAAAAACAACAGCGAGAACTGGGTAGGGACACTGTTGAACTTAGAGGGTAAGACAAAGGATAACTTGAACGCGCGGGAATATTTGAAATTATTGGGTATACGTGGACCACTTCACCCTCAACCTTTGGGGAACAACAAATTCTACCTTCCTCCAGCAAAGTATACCATGTCTTTGGCGGAGAGGAGGAAAATCTGTCAATTCTTTCGTGACCTAAAGGTTCCCGATAGTTATTCATCGAATATTTCACGGCGCGTTCAGGTACAAGAATGCAAGATTCCTGGGCTAAAGAGTCATGACTGGCATGTTCTCATGCAACAACTTTTCCCTGTTGCGGTGCGTGGTATCTTACACGATGATGTGACCAGAGTTTTAGTTGAGTTTTCTGATTTTTATAGTCAATTATGCTCTAAGACATTGAGAATCGAAAATTTGGAGACGCTTGAAAAGAAAATGTATCTTACTTTATGCAAAATGGAGATGATATTCCCTCCTTCATTCTTCGATATTATGACTCACTTGCCTATTCATCTAGCAAGAGAAGCTATGATAGCTGGACCTGTTCATTACCGGTGGATGTATCCTATCGAAAGGTTAGTACACAATGTTTAATAATGAGTAAAGTATGATTCAAGTGGCATCTTTTTTCAGGTATCTAAATTTTTCCTGTGTTTGTCAGGTACTTGTACACCTTAAAAAAATATGTGCGAAATAAAAGTCAACCAGAGGGTTCGATTGCACAAGGGTACCTTATTGATGAATGCGTGACATTTTGCTCCAGATACTTAAGTGCTGAGATTAATACGAAGTTCAACCATATAGGCCGAAATAGTGATGATGATGGTGCAGCAACATCTAACGATGATCTGCCTATCTTTGAAGTAGCGGGTCGTTCTTTAGGGAAAGAATACTTCCGAACTTTATCAGATGATGAGTGGACGGAAGCTCGAATGTATGTGTTAAGTAATTGTGATAAAATTCAGCCGTTCATCGAGTAAGTCATCTAATTTTTGTGTTGGATAAACATCAAAATGATTTATTTTATATATACTTATAGTAGATTGAATCATCCATGCAGGAAACACAAGCAAACAATTCGTGATGGATGTAGAGGGAATCTTCGTGAAAATCAAGTGGAGCATTTGCATGCCAAAACGTTCGGTAGTTGGTTTGAAAACCATGTAAGTACTTCTATCTTTTGAACTGAATCTGAGCCTCAGACTAGAAGATCTTACTACAGTATCATCAAAACTACACATTGCATACCATTTTTTTTAATTTTCTTTTTATTATTAGGTTCGTCAAATGAAGGAAAATGGTCAAATGGTGAATAAGGATATTGAAATCCTATCCTATGGGCCTAAAAGATCAGTTAGTTGTCATAAAGGGTATATTGTAAATGGGTTTAGGTTTCACACAACTGAACATGAGAAGAACAAGACCACACAGAATAGTGGTGTTTGCGTTAATGTAGCGGCTTCAGATACAGATAGTATTGATTATTACGGTAGGTTGGATGAAGTCGTGGTGTTACAGTATCGTGATGGAAACCAAGTTGTTTTATTCAAATGTCATTGGTGGGATATCACCGAGTCAAGAAAGAAGCAGCGAGATGCATTTGGGTTTACATCATTGAATTTTTCAAGAACTATAGCCAAAACTCAACCTTTTATCCTAGCAGCGCAAGCACATCAAGTTTTCTATCTCCAGGACAATAAGGACAAGAACCGTCGAATTGTACTTAAAATGCAGGCAAGGGACCACTACAGTTTGGGGACAACGGAAGTTGAGCCCATCCAAGATGATTTATCCCGCACAGATAATCATGCAACCACTACAGCTGAAACTGACCAAGATTTTGTGAGCTGGACTCGAAAAGAAATTGAAGGAGAACAGGTTATTAGAAGTACAACTGACGCTGATAAAGACGTTCGAGATGATGATGATAGTGATAGTGATCACAATGATTATTTAAGTGATTGTGAACGCGATGATCTCGTCTGAAATGTAGTGAAAGTTAATATTGGACCCCTACTGTTTATTTGATGTTTTTCCTATTTTATTTTAGGTTTGGTTCGAAGGAATATTAGATTCAGACTTTGAATGGACATATGCAGGTTAATTTAAGTGATTGAGAATAAGTTACAAAACATTCAATCATATAGGTTGCATTACTTTAAATTCTCCAATTAAATTGTATTTTCTTTCAATTTTCCTATCAAGTTTCGAGTGAATTTACTTTCAATTTCCGATCACGTCCTAGAAAATTAACAATTTTCCGGGTTACAAGTGGATTTACTTTCATTTTTCACGATTCCGATGAATCGGTATATTTAAATTCTAGAAGAGATAACTCGACAATTGATTAAACGATCTTTGTGAACAATTTACTTTCAATTTCTGATCATGATCAAGAAAATTATCAGTTTTCCGAATTACAAGTGGATTTATTTTCATTTTTCACGATTCCGATGAATAGATTTAAATTGTAGAAGACATAACTCGACAACTGATTAAACCAGATTGGTAAACTATGGTTCCGAACAAACTTAATACCTGTTGAATGTATTTTTAATTTTGCGGTCAACGTTAACTAGCTTTCAGTTTTTTTGATTAACTTCACTTTTCGATCAAGAAAGTTAGCACTGAACTTTCCCGATTTACAAGTGACTTAGTTTTAGTTTTTCCGATTCCGACGAATTAGCAAATCAAAATCCCTGAAGAGATAAATTGAAAATTGATTTGACAAGATTTGCTAGTTAAGGCTCTGGACACACTCGATTTCTATTGAGTGTATTTTTAATTCTTCGCTCAAAATTAACTAGCTTTTTCGATTTATGATCAAAGTGGATTTATTGCAGTTTTCCCGTATTAAATGAATTAGTAGATCAAAATCTTCAAGGAGTTATGTCGAAAATTGATTAAACGATGTTTGCTAGCTATGGCTCTGAATGCACCCAATTCAATTGGATAATTTTACGGTCAAGGTTAGCTAGCTTTTTTGGTCCGATGAAAACCGAAAGTCGCCATGGAATTAATAAAATTTTATAATAAAACGGTGATTTGCTATTTACGTTCCAAATTATTATAGCTCAAGATGTCAACATAAATGTGCTTCTTGCTTCAAAAAAAAAGTGCAAAAGAATAAAATAAAATGTGCTTCTTGAAAATGCACCATGTGAAACACGTCACATGATGAAGCAAAGTCACAAAGAAAAATACAACGTGAGGAAGAAAAAGAAAAGGAAATTATTTCCCATGGACCACGTGTCTTTTTTTTACTTTGATAAAAGAGGGGTGGTGGTACACGTGTTTCCTATAGCTAACAAAACCAAACAACATTCACCTATCTTCTCCACACCCAAACCCCAAATCCCCGTACTTTTCTTCATCTCCTAGCTCTGCAACTTAAACCCTAGAACTTTGTTTACAAATTCTAGCGCCAAAATTTCCCTCTAAAACTTTCGTGAAAATCAAACTCCCACCAAAATCCCCCAAAGTTCGCTCAATCCCCCAAAGTTTTCGCATCTTCTCAAATAAAACAGTTTCAGTTTTTCTCTCCAAAATGGAAGAAAAAATAAAATCTCTCCAAACCCTAAAAAAAAATCCATCTTCTGCTCAAAATTAAAGAAAACCTCGTTCTCTCGAATCTGTACAGTCTTGAATCACACCCAGATTCCCATAAAAAAAAGGTCACACACAGAAAGACTTCAAATCCCTAATTTTCTCTCTCGAACATCAATAGGTATAACCCTAATTTATCATTCCTCATGTATTAGTATCATTACTGCATAGATAATTGTAAGTTATTCTCTGAATATTTTGCCATAATTTTTGTCTAGAGATCTACACAGCACTCTTGACTAATTTGGGGGTTTTGTTTTCGTCACTCTCCAGAGTCTCATAGCAGGTCAATTTGTCACATCTCCCTAAAGTTTCAATTCGGGATTTCCTTAATTTGGGTTTTAAATTCTTACTTTTGTTATCTTTGCTGAAGGTGTTGAGAAATTGCTGTGTAGTTGTTGCTTTTAGTTTATTTGTGGTTAATTATTTGGTTATATCCAAATGTCACTTGTATGCTATCCCTTGTGTTTGCTTTTGGCCTAGATTTCTGGTGGTTACGATGTTATTAATCATGTTTAGGAACATGATACAACTGTACCCTAGATTTCATGTGAATGGAACAACATACAACTGTACCCTATGTTTGACACTGATATTTAGATGTGGATAAAAGAAAACTTGCATCTAGAGTGAAAAGATTGAACTAATAAGTTAAGTCTAGCAGCAAAGTTATGTCCCTTTTACTTGCTTTTGATCATTTGAAACAGCAGATCGAGTTTTAGAGTTTGCAATTAATTTTTGGTCTAAAACATCCTTCATATTTTTGTTCTTACTTGTATCCTTCTTATATTTCTATATTATTTGGTTGTGAATATGATCAGAATTGAATTTCTTGTAACTGATTCTATAATCTACTCCATATGTATGTGGTTTTGTTATCATGTTTCCTTGTTCAGTAGTATAATATGCATTTGGGGACGGAGATGCTAATCCAAATCATTGGGAATGTGATAGTTCTGAACTAAATTGATTCCAATGTCGTGTTATTAGTTCAATAAAAGAACAATGTTATCTTGAATTAATTATAGTCAAATGACAAATATTTACAACTGCGCAATTGTGATTTGATTGCAAACTATTAGTGATCCTGCCTACAGATTAAGCTTATGTTGGGTTTGCTTATGTTTTGATTTCTTTTTGATTTTTTTTTGGTTTGTATGGTTATATACAGGATGGAAAATGAGCAAAATGGTGAGCTTAGTGAGCACATCAATACCTTAGCTACTGGTACAATACTAAACTGTGTTCGTTAATACTGCTGTGTCTAGACGTATTTTAGTAATACCATAGATTGCTAACTTTCCTCTCCAAGTAGCTGATGTCCCTGAAGAGAGAAAGGTCCGACGTGATACCACTCTTGCATCTTTTATGGCAAAGCGGGAAGAAAAGAAAAAAGTTGATTGGGATGATGGCAAACCTAAAGGAGCCAATCAAGTGCGATATTCTGACGCCATTGGGGTATTGCTAAAACAATCTCGGAGGTTCAACTGGACCAAGCACTGGGATTAGCAGGATACAGTGGCGAAGGACTGGCTGTGGGGCGAACTTCAGGTGAACATACTTAGCAGAAGTTTATACCATGTTTGTTTATTTTGCGTCTTATTTTGTGTCCCATATGATTAGTACCCGATATGATGGAAAAAAGAGTTGGTAAATGCGCATACTGTTTAAACGTCCTAATTATAATGATAATCTTTTCTGTTCGGCATTGTCAATGTGTAGCACGTACTGCTACTTTACAAAATTTCTTTGTACCATGCTCTATGTTTGCAGGCTTGTAGACATCAACTCAGAACCAAACATCGCTAAGAAATTTAGTCTTATGTAAGCAATTGAGATTGTTATCATATTCCTTGTGCTCCTAATGTTTTTGTTGCTTTCAACCAGTTAAGTTGAAGAACTTAAATAGTTGATCAAACAATTTTGAAAAAATACGAACTCACATGTCTAAGGTTTAATATGTTTGTGAATAAGTTATGATGCTTAAATTACTTTTCTGATCACATCAATGATTTTGTGGAGTTATCAAATAAATATTCCTATGAACTCGTTGATTGGCCACATCAATGATTTTTGTTATTCTATTTTGAAACTAAAGTTGTAAGTGTTTACCTGTTAGTTGTTCACAAATATACTCAGTGCAAGTTATCATTTTTTGACTATTACAGGATTTGTTCATAGTAGATGAACTTTATAAAACTGCCACCCTCTCGATTGCTGGTGATATATTTAGGGGAAAGAAAGGTACATGGAAGGGAAAACACTTTACACGACACGATACAACTGCAAAACGTCTTGCAGATAAACCACCTGCTTTAACTGAAGGGGAGTGGAAGAATCTTGTGACATTCTGGGAAACTGATGCAA
>NW_020624487.1:527446-527639 GCF_003573695.1 Papaver somniferum | reverse complement strand
CCTTATATATTCGTAAGAAATTTTCCGAACAAAATGTCAAGAGTAGAAGCTGCCAACAAGTAAAGCACACAATGGGCAGGAAAAACCACGCTCGATGCAAAGCTGAAATGGTACATACATAATTTGGTCTTTACAACCACTTTTCATTGCAACTTCAAAAAATTTTGGATATAAGTAAGGAGACATGAACCTG